>NW_027175820.1:21111316-21376316 GCF_023055335.1 Clinocottus analis
CATGTTTAACCTTCTCATTTAAACCTACTCACCTTATTTAGAGATCCAAAAAAGTGTGGTATTAAACACCCGTAGAGCCCTTCTTCTTTCAGATAATCTTTGATGATTCATCTGATAAAATTAGTACGGTGATATTATTCCCTTGGCGTCAATGTATATACTGGGTTTTATAAGCCGTTTAATTTTTGGTTGCCAAAAACAGTTTCATGCCAAACCTAATGGCCTAACATAATCTAATTCCTGACAGTTCTTTAAACATTTGACAAGTCTTTAATAGATTGCCAGCATGGCAACTGGCAGCTAAAGTGTGTGTGTACCTCTCTCAGCAGGCTGCCTGCTCGTATACTCTGGTTCTCACCACTAAAGTGCTAACACAAGGGCACTTACCCTTGTTGTAATGCTGCCAACTCCCTGGTAGATCATTACTCATACACACAAATGCACGCACTATCACACATAGATAGTCATATAGTGTATAATATAGTGTATTATATATATATATCTATATAAACATATGGTCTAGTATACACACCTGCTTAATCATGTGTGCCTTTGCGTGCACGTACTGTTAACTGCCCTGAGAGTCTGCAGTTGCCAACCATGTACGAACTACCCTGAGGTCATCGTAGCTGCTCTCACTCCTCAACTTGTGCAAGATGCGTGACTAGCCTGTTTGTTTTTCTCCCCTCCTTTTTTTTTTGTTGCTGTTTTCATTTTTACAAGGTATGTAGAAGCGTGTCTCAATTTTATGCAACAACTTGCATCAAGTGGGGTTGTTATTTCAGATGAAAGGCAACTTGCAAGAGTTGAAACAGCCAGTGCAGCCAAGTCCGACCGCTCTGTATCACACGCTAGCGTGCTGTGGTTTGTGTGTGGAAAGCGCTAAGAGTCGTGTGTGTGGGATGGAGTTTGAGGGTGTTGGGGTACAGTTTGTCATTCATGCACGAGTTTTGAAAAATACTATCCAGTGAACAATTTGAGGATTTTAGACATAACAAAGCTAGATGAGACTGAGCTGAGCTCATCTGGACCACTGCGTGGTGGTTTGAGTTTAGGTCTCTATTGAAAAAATATTTAAAAAACAAACAAGTTACAATGACTATTATCCTCCTATCAGCACCTCTAAAGTTATTTAACGTCATACTTTTGTTTGTTTCGTTGGTGCAAAAACAAAGTGCGTTATGTGATGGACTATTTCTTTGTTGGGTGCGAGTAACGATGACGTAAGTGCAACTAAGTATTTCTTTTCATGTTGATACTCCTTTAGGGCGTGTGAAGTCAGACATAGCTGTGGTTTACAGATAATGCTCATTTTCAGGATCATACTTGTTAAATAAAAATGAGATTTTTCTCATACCGTTTCTCTGAAAATACCTGAGCTGTGTGTATTAATCGTATGATTGAGTGTTCCAATATCTCCACAGCAGAGCAATTCCCCCTTTACGAGGCAATGCTATTACTTGATTGGTACATTACAAGGGAAGTTGGAAGGAATTTATTGTTGCTTTATGACAACAAACATGTCACAAAGTCCAGCCAGCCAAAGCTCTCCCTCTATAGCACAAAGCACCAGAATATCCCACCCACGCTCGCTGATGGGATGGCAGGCTAACAGTTTGAAGATGCGCTGTTTTTTTATCATTCTCCTCTGCAGATTAAAATAAAAACAGATGTGGGACAAAAGCAAGTCCAGCGTTTACGTCGAGTCCAGGACGCAGAGTGCAGGATGGGACTCTCCTCTCCCCTCCCTCGCTCCTGGTGCAGTCATCCCTGTGACTTTGGTTTCGGAAATCAAACCAGTAGACACGGTATAGTCAGATGACCTTACATATTTCAAATGCTTTAGGTTGAGGCTCTGCGATTGGTGGTTTTCAATTTCATGTCCATGCAAAGCGACAGGACCACATTTAATGCCAGTCAAAAAGAAGATGGGTGACCCTTCAGATGTGTTCATTAACATGAGGCAGTGTTAAATCCTTTGGCAGGCAGGATGCCGGTTCATGCACAGTGGGGCCGTAGCGATGAAGTTACCTTCTGTTGTCACAGTTTTGACCTGTCAGACTAAGCAGAGTGATTAATGCCCTGCGCTGACAACCAAGCTCAAAGGAGCCACAGCTGTGAAAGTGCTTATCAAAGATGGAGTAATAAAACCTCTACTTGTGCATAACTCTGTCACTTTTGAAAGGCTTGCATGTATCTTCAGCTCCCACTGTATAAAATAAAGAACACATTTCTGTAAGTTCTCAGCATGCGTGCTATCAATGGATTATTGTCTTCTTTCTCTTCGTGAAGCTTTCACCTCAGAGTTTGATTTCCTGTATATTGTTTGTCATTTCTTGCTGGTTTGCAGCTGTCATCATGGCTTTATTGTGCTATCTGCCCTTATTGTGACTCTTACACTGGAAAAGGAGATGACATCAGGCTTGGGAAGGTTGCCAATAATATCACAAAAGTGTGGAGTTCTTTGTTGAGGAAAATTTTACACGCTTTACTATAGCTGATACCATTCTGTCGGCAAAAAGGTTGAAGGGCTTCTGGGAGCATCGGCATTGAGGGCTATTCTTTGTATGTCTCCATGTGCTCGTGATAGTTTCGATTTGATCAATTTCTTTACAGCTCTGATGTTGCTTTGCTCTCTATAATGTGTGCTACTGAATATCAATACATGTTTCGATTTAGATCAATAAGTAACTGCTTCTATGGGATCCACCACTGATATAAAAAACAGAGTTAATGATCCCTAGACGCAACTGTATCCAGGATTCAACCTTCTGTTTTTTTAAACAATATTGTTCACACAGACCTCGCAAACTTTCCGTGGACCTGCGAGCTGACAGCATGCTGGCGGAGAAGGACAAAGCAATAAAAAGGACAAAGCAATAGAAAGCCGAATGGATGCACACTGTATATATGGCAGAGTCGGTTGTAGCCCTGGGTGTCTGACCTTGTTATGTCAAGGTTTAAGTCTATGAGCATCCCCCGGATCAAATAAAAGCCCTCGCATTCATCCATTAGGATCTACTTTGTTCATTACTCAACTAGTAAGTCGTCCATCATATTGTGAGCTGTGGTCTGCTACCAGGGCGGCATGCAAGATTTTCCAGTCAGTCACAAATAGTAACTTTCCATTCCATGGGACTGGGGTCCCCACTGAGAGACTACTTTGATGTACCTTATCTGTCTCTGAGTGCCCTCAATGCTAAATGGAACAAATTACAGTTCTAGGAAAGGCACTTAAGAGGGAGAAAAACATCTTGATCATAGTGTGGATTGATGGCCATTCATTGGCTCTGGCCTTGTTTATGTTTTAGACGTGCAAGTGCCCATGTATGTGTCTTCCTGACTTAGTTCGTTGGTGCATCGGTGCTGGGATGTGAGTCGTGTCTGGCTCTGATGCACAGCCTCCCCAGAGTCCACCGTGATCTTCCTTTTCCCACACTCAAACAATACAAGACACCGCTGTCGAGGTGATCCACAAAGTCGTCAACACTTTAAAAAACGTCAACTCACACTAATAAATCCGTCGAAGACCACCGTAAACATTTTACAAGCGACATGATTAAACCCACAACAAACCCACATTTGCAACATTTAGGTAATCCAATAACAAGGGGAATGAAAAAACAGCAGTTCAGCATTCAGTGTTTTTCTTCTTCTGAGGTCTCATATCGTTTAGTTCCTATGGTTTGAGTTGGAGTAAGACCGGCGCTGAAGCTGGGACCAATACATGGTGTGGGGCTCAAGGCTGGTGCGAGTGTTTTTGAGAACGGGGCCAGCGCTGCATCACATGACGCTTTGCGTGCAGACGTTTTTCAAAACTCTAACTCAGTTGCCACAACATTCACATTTATGAGCACAAGATTCGTGCTAAGTATAATAAAACACATGTTATTACAATGTATTACTGATTCGGATCAGGCATATGGCTCAGTTTTAGCCGTGTCCATGGTAAAGGCTGGCCGACTGCCAACTTCTAAAATTACTCCATGTGATTTCAGACTCTTGTGCTTGTAAAGGGGAAACATCACTGTTTGCCCTGGAGTAAAGACATTAGCTTAATGCCTAACATACAACACAATAAAGTAAATCCTTATCATTCACAGTGTTGTCTACATGTAAACTGTCTATGTTATGTTGAAGTCTGCTCACCACATATTTACACAGAAGCAACAAGCTATGACCTATGTCCTCAGAATACCATGAAAATGAATATGTGCGACCAAACCTGTGAGGTTTTTAGCCCCAGCAAGATAAATATAAAATGGGTGTTTGTTGCGTGACTGTTTATTTTTTGGTTTGTCACGACTCACAAAGCACAGGGAGAAGAGTTGAGAGCCTCAGCAGAGTACCTACGATAGAAATCCAGAGTTTTACAATCTGTAAAGAGTTAGGAGGCGGCAGCGGAGAGGGTTTACAAATGGTTCTGGGCACATTTCCCATGAAGGCGGGAATTCCATCCTGCTTCATCAATCTGGAGATGTTTACCTACAAAATGTGAAACCATGATGCAGTGTCTATGTGTCAGCATGTGTGTGTGTGTGTGTGTGTGTGTTTCTGCGTGTGTGTGCGTGTGTGGTCAGAGGAGACTCTTGGTTTTCGTGACTCCGGCTGGGGAGAGGTGCAGGGGGGTGGGGAAGATACTATCGGGCCCTGATTGGTTATGATGACATCCAGATAATAGCAGAAACACACACACACACACACCCACACACACGCAAGTATCTCTTCAACTCCGAGCCCGCCACTACTGGCCCCTCACAGACGCGCGCGTTCACACGCACACACACACACAGAAACACAGACACACACACCAGAGCCTGAAAATTACAGCTTAGCATGCGAGCATTGAGCAGATGGGTCGCCTAATGACTGTTGTGTACAGTGCAGAGGGAGTGTGCAGCGTTCCCATTACACTTCCCCCTTACAACTTACTACACCCCAAAGCACAGGCCTGGCTTTCATTTACTTTATGTCTTAACTGGCACTAGCATGACATATGCAGGTTGCAGGTGGTCAGTTTAAAAAAAAATAATTAAAAAAAACTTTAGGAGACTGCTTTGCACTTGTTTTTTTTGGCAGGGACGGGTTCGTTATTTGGCAAACGCGACGTGAGGTTGCTTATTTGTGGCATTAAATAATTTGATAAAGTAACAACATCTACTTGTTTCCTTTCTTTTTGTATACCTGTAAGTTACCTAATGCGGCATACCGTAAAGAAAGTCTGTTCTTGTCAAAGTGTCAACAAACAGCAATCCTTTCAGAAGAAGAGGCTTAAATGACTTCAGCGTGTTAGCGTGAGAGTCGGAGGCAGACTGCTGAGGATCTGTCATTATTGCTGTCAAGAGATGATTACTTTCAAATGATCTCATTTAATGATCTAATATTTCTACAAGATATCGCCCTCCTCTGTTCTCTTTGAAGGGGGATAATTTGCTTCTTAAAATCAACCTGGACTCCATTCCTTCTCCTTGGAGAATACTTCGACAACGTCCCTGCGTCGAGGATTTCCAGAGAATACAGTCGATTGAAATTGGAAACCATATAATAATAATACATTGTTAACGCAAAAGCAAAGAGACAAGACCAATCCGACTAGTCATGACCTGCTTGATTAACGTATGAGTTCTGCATGATACACATTACTCTGCTGTATAGTTTCTAAATATTTTTTTTTTACAGAAATTCCTTCAATGTATTCTACACATGCAAAGACAAACCAACTTTTTGCTGATTTTAAACAAAATTCACAAAAGCTTGACCTGAAATCCCCTCAATAAGTAAATGAATATTCTTCAGCTATCGTATCCTGGTGATGAAGCCCTTTCAGTTTAATTATGTAATATCACGTTATAAACATATACATTGTTAGTGAGCCCCGACAGGATGATGATGCCATCAGTCGCATGTGTGCGTGCGTCCATTGTGAGGGAGTGTGCACCTCCATGTCTGTCCACGGTTAATCTGGCATTCTGCTGAAGCAAACTACACACTCTTTAAGACGCATAGTGATGGCTGTATGCTGAAGGACCTCTTGTGGTTGCAGTGACTTACACTTTCTCAAACCACCTTTTTCATACTGTTTCATACGGCTATTGACTTGCCTGATGATTCCTCACACAACACTCTGCGCAGGCCCAAAGCCGGTCAGTGAAAACACAGCTGCGTGATTTTTAAAGTGATTGAATTTGCTTCAGACAACTGATTTTGTGATCTTTGATTTTCTTTGTTGGGATTGTTGCTTATTCTTCTTCTTTGTGGGCCACTAGAGCACTAGAAACCAGCCAATAGGGATTCAAATAAAGAGCAAGACCAATAAAAGTTAAGTTTATATACTTTGATGTGAGTCTCAGTCTCCTCTACTTTTCTTTTTACGCACCACTTATGCTTTTGTTTCCCAGCTGGGGCTTTGAAGAAACCAGTAGGATAAGAAACAAGCTATCAAACAGCACACACAAGCCCATATACAAATTGAATATATTACTTTATATTATATACTTGTTCTAAAAGACAGTTATCTGTTTGTTGTTTACCATATTTATATTTTATTGCACTGTTGTTATTGGTTTATTCTTTGTCTATGTTTATTGTTAAGCACATTTAACCGAGTCAAATTTCTTGTAAGAGCATCTTGGCCAATAAATTATCCTGCTTCTGAAGAGCTGTAATATTATCTTAACTCGGTGATTCCAAAACAGTGTAGCGCATCAGTGTTTCTTTCTCGTATTCTCAATTTCTATTAAAGAAAATGTTATTGGCTCTTTAACAAAGGCATCAGCTGACTGACATGGTCACAGTGACACCATCTGACCTGCTTTCTCCGAGACAGTCACACACACTTAGATACAGGAAACACATTTCTGAAGCCAAAGCAAATACTACGCACATTAAAGTAGCTCCCATCAAGTCACACTCACAGACCCACATTTAGACACACCTATCTTTATTTCCAGCTCTCTTTAAAAGGAATCCATCAGCAGCTTGCTCAGAGCCACACGAGAGAGCGATTGATGTTGTCTTTGTGTGCGTGACCCCTCTTTATGCATGTTCAGTGAGTGCGTGTGGAAGAGACAATAGGGGGTAAAAGCCTGTCTGCAGGCCTGTCTATACCTAAGCTGCCGTTGCATGCAAAAGGTGGTGTGTCAGACAACCATGAAGGTAACATCAGATGGACAAACGGCCGCACTGAATTACATCACTTTGTGAGGATGCCTTTGTTTCTGTGAAACCAAACACACTCACATGAATGACATGGCTGTAATTGAGATGTCTACGCGGAAAGGCGTGCTAAACTTCTGTTCTCAATTTCTTCTCTTCTCGCACGATAGCTCATCCACGATGCCTCCGTTCCCCCACTCTCTCTCTCTCTCTCTCTCTCTCTCCCCCTCCATCTTCATCCTCATCGCTCTGCCTCTCCGTGAGGCACAGCGCTGTGATATCCTATACAATCTGCACTTTTGACCAACGGTCCCGGGTAATGGTTTTCAGATTCTTCAAGGTGGCCTGAATCTGTGCCAGAGCTGAAAATGGAAAGCAAACACGAGTCCACCACCCTCTGTTACTACTTAGCTCCAATGTAAGCTAATTATTCAGGTTCTTCGAAAATACTGTTTTCATGTGAGACTCCCATCCCTCAATGGCCGCACAGACGGAGCGTGAGTTTGTTTTATTACTTGCTTGTCTTTATGTAACATAGTCAACTCTGGGGGAATCGGTTATTAGTTTCAGAGAGAGGGGAATGTGCCAAGAAACGTGTTAATATACATCCTTGTGAAACCTCGGCATGTGTGAGCCAGGTCTGTATGATGAAGTTAGCTGTTACAGGTTACCTCAGTAAACGTAGAAATCTCATCCATTATCCTCTGGGTGCTTTAATAAGCCCTCCTGACATCCCACATGGCCTTGGTGTGTGGTTGGCCCAGACCACAAAACAATGTTTATTCTAGACTCTCCTTTTTTTTTATAGTCTCACAATCCTTGTGGTTTCTGCCCAAGATCTTGTCTTACAAGACTTCCACCATGCCAGTGCTACTGGACAACTGGAAAAGTTAAATTGTAATGGCATTGTGATGGCTTTCATTCTTTGGTATTTGCTTTTTAAACAGCCAATGACCCAATCAGTTCAATGGCACATTATCCCTGTGAGATCCTGGTGGGCTGGCAATCACCGGCCAGCCGGGGAATATGTGCTATGTCTTCATGCCAAAGTGTGGCTGTCTGAGATCCCAGGCTGGTTGATGACTCTGCCAAAGTCTATCTAAAATAAAGTTTAAAACAAAAACATGAAAGTAGAAGAGAGCATTTTCTATGACTTTGTACGTTTCATCCAGTTCAGCACAAAGATGTCGAGTCAGTGACAATGTGGTGGATTCATTCTGTGATCGATTACAATGCCATTACAAAATCAAAAGAACAATTGCACACCTGTAAGCATTACCATTAATGTTCAAACGTCAGTCCACTGTTGGTTTAAACTGTTTTATTGCGTTCAATACGGAACCAAGCCAATACCAGCACCATTTGTACTGAGAGCTCAGCAACCACTAATCTGCAAAAGAGTTGCATCATGATTGTTTATTTGTTTTTATTGTTACTTTATGCCTCTATAATTTGAAAACTGATTCATGCAGACATTCACGTTACAAGACCTGGGTGCAAACTGAGGAATATTTGAACCCCTGGTGTGTCCAATTGCTGAGTAAGGCCAGCACTGTGTTGGAGAACGAGAATATTTGTGGCTTGCACGAAATGTGTAATGTTATCCATTTATTTAATCTATTTGGGCCAGCCTTTTGGAGCACAAGTGCACCAGTGATTTCTTTCTCCTTTCGACAGTAGAAACAGATTCATCTTAGAGTCTATGAAAACATTTAGTCTCTTGTCATCTTGAATGCATTTCTTGCATTGTGTTTATTGATTAATGTTCTGCACCACCCGCCATGACATATTCCTTGCACGTGAAAACATACGTGGCGATAAATGGTTCTGATTCTGATAGTAAAAGATTTCCAATTGTTCAAGAGGTGAAAGTTACAAGTTTATTCTTTTTTAAAAACTTTAAATACATATTCAGAGTAGGGTCTAAATATTCCAGCATGTGTAGCCCCCCCACACTTCCTCAACCACACACACCTTCTTACACGACACCCACCCCCCGCTGTGTAGCTGTGGGGTGTGTGTCCTAGTGTGACGGAGTAGGGCAGGTGTTCCCGCAGCCCCAGGACCTAGGAGGTGACGATGAGGCTAGTAAATCTGTGCTGAGGGGTGGTCTCTGAGCCTGCCCCAGTCTTGGCAGGGCCCCTGGGCCCAAATTGAAAGCAGATCGTTTTGGAGTTCATTCTTTGAGTTACTACTGTTCAATTGTGATTTACAAGAGTGTGTGAGATATGGAAATCTCTCACGCAACTCAAGATATGGGCTGAGTGAAAGCACATTGTGAAACAGGCCCCCTCTGCCCTGTGGGAAGGACTAATCTGTAAACTCATGCTATCCCTCCATTTGGCTAGGACTGTGTATTCAGTGTTTTGATCCTTTCATGTCATCTTCTCAAATGAAGGAAAGATGTCATCTTTTGCTAATGGAAAAAGCATGCCAGAAAGACATGCAGTTCAGGGGCGAGGGGGCGCGAGGTTAAACTCTTTTTTTAGGGCGATAGTATCTTCGTCATTCATTAGGTTGAAAAAAATGTAAAATTAAGCGGTAGTGCTTTTAGCCGACCTCGAGATAGATATTACACCTCATGTACTCTTGGTGAAATGCCAACTAATAGGAACTTTTACTGTAAATACGACGTTTGTATTTATAAATTTGGCGGACATTTTTGTTCAAAACAATGTGCACAAAAAAACAAAAAATCCCGGATGTCAAAGTAAATACACGTAATAAAATAGTGCTCTTCTGGCTGTTCCACTCAAACTTTAAGTGATGAAACATGTGATAAAGATGCATGAATATTTTACTTTTACATTGTACGTCATCTGAATAGTATGCATAGTTGAAAACAATTCGGAAACACTGATTGCAAAGATCCTAATCTCATAATTGTGTGAAGCTTTTACTCAAAAATGTTACCTGTTCTCACTGTGCGTGCTTTAAATAAATGTTTCAAGTGTTTTTATGACGAATTCACCGCAGCAGATGTCGCAGGTAAACAGAAACACATGTAGGTTCGGCGCTATGTTTCGCTCAAGGGACGACAGCAGCCCACCTTTCGTTGTAAACCAGGGCCAGTTCAGGACATAACTGATCTCAAAAGTTATTTCCTCTGGCCTGTGGCCTGGCCTCTCGCATGCACGTTGCCTCACACGGTCTCTCGGACACACGCACCCACTTTTACACAGACACAAAATCCACACCTGCTCTCCTCACGAACAACCCCAGTTCATTCATCTCCGTCTCGCTCGAAAACTCTTCTCCCCCTGTGGGAAGTCTTGGCTTCGCAGGTGATGGAGCACTTTAATGGAAATACAAAAATCTCTGACCCATGTGCCCTCTCTAGAATAATGCTCAGCCAAGGATGATGAGCGGTGCAAGATGAAGGTGAAGAGATAAAAAGGTGAGTGGAATTATGAGAAATGCAAAACCATAAAATAAATAGATCATCGTCACTTTGCAAGCTGGAAAAGGGGGAGGGGCGGGCAGAGAAACATTCTGGTGAGTTAGCTGCTATCGGGAATTCAGAGGAGCAATGTGTCTGTTCTCCCTCCAACATCCGCTCCTGTTCTCCAGTTCTGCTCCACTTCGTCCACCTCCACCATTAAAAAGACATCCATCCTTACAATGAGACAGAGAGGGAGGCACGACAGAGATTGAGAGGCACTATTATTTAGAAGCCACAGACAGCCGTGCTTTACTTGTCAAAAAACAACAACACACGGATACATCACATGGACGTAGACGAGCCTCGGCATGCGCGCAAACACACACACACACACACACACACACACACACACACACACACACACACACACACACGCAGATTCACTTCCATATGACATCACCATGATGATCCACTCGGACCAACACACATGACTGATGACTTACTTATGGATGCAAAAAAACATGAAAGGCCCCGGAGATTATGTGTTTAAAATAAATGGATATACACTTGATTTGCTTTGCCCCATGTTCTGAGAAATCTTTGCACATAAACTTCCTTTGTGTGTGTGTGTTTGTGTGTGTGTGTGTGTGCGCGTGTGTGTGTTCTTGTGTCCATGAATCCATGAACTTGTCAGCCTTTTGTAATGAGGGTTATGAAAATAAAACACAAAATACTGGCACTCGTTTACTTCTGTCATAACACATGACACAGACATTCCTTTCAGAAGCTAATGAACAGTTGAGTGACTCAGTGTTATGGTTATGGCTCCACTAAAGCCAGTAGCTATGAGAAGATTAAGGAGACCTTCAGATGGATCCAAAACGAGCTCTGCCCCAGCAGGAATCTTTTTTTTTTGGGCCTTTTGCTTCGGGAGATCAATGAGACCTTGTTGCCTGCTTACCATTTTCACTAATTAACACTGCAGATACCAAAGTGAAGGACAGCTGATTAGTGTGTGTTTGTGTGTGTGTGTGTGTGTGTGTGCGTGTGTGTGTGTGTGAGGCTTATAGCCGTCTGGATGTGTCTCGGCTCATTGCCTCCCTCGCTGGACTTTGCTGCTGTCTGTATTAAGTTTTGCATTGAAGTGATTCACAGAGCATTCACTTTTTTTTGTTCATTTATTATGATTTTTTCAGGGCATTTTTTGTTTCTTTTGGTTATGTTACTTGTCAGGGCCCTCATTTTTTTGTATTCTAAAACTAGTGCCAATTGTGCACTTTTACAAGAGTGGAAGTTGTGAAGCAGTGATATTGAATATACTATTTTGTGCACCTTATTATCTAGAGACTGGAAGTTGATTGTAAACAACAATTTGTTGAGAAAAACTGGCACAGAGGTAATGACGCTTTAGAAATGTGCTAAAAATGTGCTAAAATGTACTAAATGCACTAAAAAATGTGCAAAAAATGTGCCTTCTGAAATATATTTCATTCCCCATGATACAAAGTGCCATACATTGTTTCTGCCTTGTGATGAAAGAAATGTAATTGTGGTAGGAAGTTCCTGTCCACACAATGCAAAGAGGACTCAGTCACGAGTGTCATGAAAAGGCAAATTCCGATAACCAATAACCTTTTCTGCCGTTAAGGCAGCTAGAATGTAAATTACCAAAGCAATTGAGCGGCGCCTCATTACAGCGAAGGCTGACAAAGCGTAACTGAAGCTGGTGACCGGCCTGACAATGTGCAGCTTAGTCCGATGAAAGTTGACCCAGCACCTGATGGGGATCAGGGCCTGACATGGCTATTGTACATACATGCATGCACCACAAAGTTTTAAATTGTCAGTCTATTATTCCGCTGATCTACAGGTGCGACACAAAGAAGGCAGCACAGAGCCAACAAAAGGCAGGAAAGAAGCTAGACAGCTGGCAAGTAAACAAAAAGAAGAAACTAATGTTGGTTTGAATAGTCATTTGATGATGTGCATTTTGGTAAGAAACATTAAATGTAAATATAAACTTTTAATGGATGTCCAGATCGAACGTTTGGGGCCCAAATCCCTTAAAATTGGTTTTATACCAAATAGCACTGAGGAATGAATATATTATACTGTAGGTACACTTTTATTTTGCTTTGATGTGAATTAGTTTTGTCTATACGTTACTGTCTGCCTCCCGACGAATCTTAGTTGCATTATGTTATTGCCATTAAAACATCTGGGCAGGGATAGCATATGAAAACTAGCCTAGTTTTACTGTTGATTAGTGTGCATTGTCCCTGCAAAATGAACAAATAAATAAATGAATAAAA
Source organism: Clinocottus analis (assembly GCF_023055335.1). NCBI lineage: Eukaryota > Metazoa > Chordata > Actinopteri > Perciformes > Cottidae > Clinocottus > Clinocottus analis. The sequence goes on from NW_027175820.1 coordinate 21,124,166, forward strand.
CAGTGCTAAAGCACCAAAAACTCATCTCATCCAGTGGCCTCAAGTCTATCCCCATGGACCCACATGTTAAATTGCCCAACTGCACAACTAAAATAAACATGTTTACCGCCTGGTTACAAAAAAATCTGTTCTGCTGACAGTTGAAATTGAGCCATGCATGGATGAGGGGAACCTGCACCCCAGAACTCAGCCGGGTTTTTCCACATCCCCCTTTCAATGCCAGATTCATGCCAAGTGCATTAAGTGCCCCATTTAGCTCAGCGAAGCCTCACACCTGGCTCTTTTCATGCAGTGAATACCCCTGGTGTGTTTGAACCTCACATATGGTTTTACCACTGCACCCTGCTGTGTGAACCCCCTCCCACAGAGACTGAAATGTAAAGTGGTGAACCGAGATCAGACGTTGCATTTTATTAGCAGGTTGTTTGTTTGTCAGCGTGTCGTACAGACGTTTTACCGCGTTATTACTATTGTCATAAAAGGGGTTCTACCGCATTATTAATATTGTCGTAAAACCACCCGGCATGGCGAGGGGAACCACAGAGACAGAGCCGGGCTCACGTAACCGAGAGGCAATGGCTTTTAGAACGATGACTATGAAGTGAAAAACAGGACAGAGAGAGTGATGCAGGGACTCAGGCGAAGAATGAGACACTCATCTGGAAGTATTTTTAATCAAAGAAAGCTACTGTGGCTCTGAAAACGGTCGTGACAGCAATCTTCGAGATAACAGAGAGTTATCGGACGCATACATTTAGGATAATTCTTTAAATGGAGCGCTCTTGAGTGATTTAATCACAATTTATTTGATTGTCCAAATCTGATACTCAACTTACCATCAAACACTGATTTTTTTTTTCCACTAAAAGTAAGTCTACAAAATACGAATAAAGTAAAAAAAATATTCACACTGAATAGTGGATAGAAACAGAGCGAGTCCTAAAGCGACACCAGAAAACATTTCCAAATGGTATTATTGTTGGTGCAACTGTCGCACAGACAACTGGATTGCTTTCTGTTTTCCCCAGAGCCTAAAACGAGTAACAAATTTAGCAACTTATTTAGACCATGAGGGTAAAAGCAACAAATATTAAAATATATTACATTGTATATACTCCCAATGCTTCCAACCGCACAGGGTCTCTCTCTCTCGCTTCAGCCGACTTAAGCACTGAGTGACTTTTGGAGGTAGTGCTAACTACTTCAATCAATACTTCATAATGATAAATCACAGCCAAAAAGTGGTCTATTGTCACATTAAATGTATGTGACTTATATACTGTGGCGTTTGTAGTCTGTATGTTATGATACTGGTATTTTCTTTTCACCTAACCAGACCAAAAGGAAGGGGGTGTTGAATGGTTAAAAATAAGATACATTCAATAAAAAAAAGAGGCATAAATGCAATAGACCTTTACATGAGAGATTATAAGGTGCAAAAGTTCCTTCTCACTTTGCTGTAACATCCGGAAAGACATGAACAGGCTCATCCTGGCAGAGGAAGTCAAATCCATGTTGTTCCTATCCTCAATATTATGTAAATAAATGGAAAATAACAGAGAAAATACTGCAGGGATTGATGTGAACAAATGAAATCACACAAGAAAAACTCTCGACATTTTCAGGCCATGTGCACGCTATCATCATTTTGATATTATGAACAAATACTTTGACAAAATTTAAAAAAAAAATGTTTTCTTCCCAAGCCGTACTACCAGCGACCCACTGATGTGTTCACAGTTGGATTATCTTAGAGTATTTTATCTTATAACAATCAACTAATACAGAATGTTGTGAATGTGGAGGTCCACTAACAACAGGACACGACTGGCCTCTGAATATTCTGAGGACTGAGTCACATTTGTTTATACAAAAGGTATATGCACCATCAATAGAGGTTCAAAATTGGAGGTGATGCAAAAAAGCTATACACTGTGTGTGTTATAGGAAAATATACCCAATTCTGCAAAGATGATGTATTATTTATATGCAGTCTTTCTGGCTTTTGGGACTGAAGCAGCATAATATCCATGTTTTTGATGATATTTTCTTGAGAATTATTCAAGAATCCATTCATTGTTCAACAGATAATGCCAACTTCTGTATCCTTTAATGTGGTCATTCATGAAACAGACCCACAAACACTCATATGTCAGAATGAGGGCTCACAACAAGGTGCTTGTCATTGTAAAGTACAAAATAAAACTAAAACCTTAGAAACTGCATAAAATTATTCATTTATGCCCCCGGAAAACAGCTGGTATCTTTTCTTCATGCATTGATGCTTCAAATTATAAATTTGAACTTAGTTAGAGGTTTCTTTATAAACGGTTCTGACTCAGAAACTCAAAGGGCTTATTTAGAACATCTTTCTCCTTTCAAGCCACCAAGGCAGAGCATGTCTTTGTCAGTGAGGCTCGGCTTTTTCTGAAACATGAACAGATACGGGGAGCAGTTAAGACTGTGATCCCTAACAGCTGTTCCTGCATTAGATGGGATCAGAGTACTCCCCTGACAGTGGAGCACAACACCGGTTCACATTTTCTAACAAGGCCGATTACAGCGGCCCTAATGCACTGCGACTGAGAGTGACGACCAACCAAATGCTGCTTGTGAAGAAAACTTCACTTCTAATGTTTCATCATTACTTCATATTTACTTCAACAAAGCTGTCGGCATGGTGTGCCCATCAGGTTTGACTAAAGATATTTAATTCAATCCGCTTGACACGCATTCAGAAGAAATCCCTGTGTAATAACATTATTTGAAGCCACAACCTGAGCTGTGACCATGCGTCACCTTTTACTGCACTCGCACTCAGTGAGAGAGCCGGACACAGAAAGAGAAGCTTCAAAGACCCGAGCAGAGTGGAAGTGTGTGTGTGTGCGTGTGAGACACTGTGTATGTAGTATGTGTGTGCTTTGTTAACACTACAAAGCCTGCCGTCACTGACGAAGCTTCACAATTCCTTTTTTGTACACTACCTTAAATGGTGAGTAAAGCCTAAACACATGAACACCTTTGCTTTAATGAGACAATATTGCATTTTTGGACACATTTGATCCTTTGGAACAATGTAAGAGTGTGAAATAGAAGTGCAACTAAATATATATAGGTAGCTGAAGCATCTTGTGTTTGGTGAGATAGAGTTTTTCTAAAGTTCATAGGCTATATGATTGAGAGACGATGATATCGCTTTGGGAGAGACATGATAATGCCTGGAAAAGCACAGCAGCCCATATGAACTAAGTGTTTTGTTTCTGATCTATTCTCAGTGAACAGAACGTATTTCACTTTTTGAGCTGGAGCAGTTAAAGAAAAAAGTTTCACCAATGTATCATTGTGTGTGCGTGTGCGTGTGTGTGTGTGTGTGTGTTGAGTGTACAGTGTACAAGCGTGCATGTGTTTGTATAGTTATTTATAGTTGGAGCTAATTGTCAGGCTCCATCCCTAGAGATCCCCAATTATCAAGGAATTTAGAAAGCAAAAGCTAAATCCAAACAGTCTAAAAGAGTGCTAAGAATAGACTGACCTTAGCCATAATCCATTCTCCCATCATAAATGCAGTCATATCACTACAAGTCAGGGTAAAGAGCACACACGCGAACACACACACACACACACATACAGGCGCAGAGGCTCTTCTCTCTCCAGGAATGCTTTTAGAGTGTTGAGAGCAGACACCGTGTGTAGGCAGATGTCTCTGCAGTAATAGTGGAAACTATCATAAATTCTAGATCTAGATTTGTGTGCTAACACTCCAAGAGGTTCTCTATAACAGTGATAAATCACAAAGCAATATCCGTGTCCTGCATACGGGGGATTGGACCCAACTTGTTAAACAACTGCATATCTCGTGAGCCGGTTACGCAATGAAGTGATGTGTGATTTGTACGACAACACGTTTATAAAAACAAGTTCCCAGAGAGCTACAACATTGTATTTTAGTCAGATAAATAGTAAATGAATATCCAAATTCTCATGATGTAATGTGATGCTGCATGTCGACTTATCATGTCTGAACTAGTTAAAAAGAAGTTTGAAAAAACAATGCAAGACTTGACTAAACTCTAAACAACACTAAAACATTAAGACTTTATCTAATTATCTCTATGATAACTAGTAAAGTAGTACAACAGTGAAGGAAGAGTTAGACACGAACCGTACAGACACCTAAACGTCCCAAATAGCAGAAATACATTCATGACAGATTGAAACAAGTTGAGTTCATGGTGACATTAAATTTGCATGTTACACTGAAGCCATCTCCAGTGAACCATCACTCTGAAAATGTGACTCACTTAAAGGGAGTCGTAAGACTGATAGAAGTGAAGGTCATCAACATTTTAAGAGGCTCACTCACACAAGTCTAGTGCGCCTGTCTGACGGCCACTGCATTTCCTTAGCTACTGTAAACTTCAGACAGAGCTGGGCCTTTGATCCTTGAAGGGCAGCAAGGCGGCTACTCAGGCTGTAAAACCAAACTACCTGCACACACACACATACACACACACACGCACACACACATACCTGGATGCACACATGCAGATGCTCACAAACAAGTACAAGCCTTCAAGTCATGGCATGCTAGAAGCACGTTGAAGCCTTATAATGCTCTTATTATGCATTACTTTGCAATCTCACTTCTATAACTCTATAAACCATCACAGTGCCAATGCTTACACAACCACGACTACCTATGCCACTAATTATTATTTTTTCAAAATAAAGGGAGGAAATAAAGAAGAAAAAAAACATGAACCGCATCTCTAGATGTGTTTTAAAATCCAAGTCGGGGCTCTGAGATTGTAAAATGATCTTTTTACAATCTCAGAGTCTTGATGGCAAACACATTAATGGGTTGGACAGAATATAACACAAAGACAAATTTGACAAGCAAAACAGGAGACTACTTTGTCAATGAATGCTTGGGGGAAACCAGTTCCTGTAACAAAGATAATTGCTTTGTTCAGAGGATAAAAACTCATCTGATACGCTGTAAGTCAAAGCGAAGGTCACGCGTGTAAGCACAAACGTCTTTCAAGAAAAAAGAGGAAAACTAAAAATGTTAAAAAAGAGTTTGAAGTCTGCCACGTTTACGAGACCTCGTCTTCCTTGTGCTCATCATATAAGGTCAATGTCGATGTCCTTAACCTGTGAAATAGATGCTCTTGTAAAAACTCTACAGAGAGTTACATTTGACGGCTGCAATCAATCTTCACAAAAGGTGTTCCAGCTGAAATATCTTTTTCAGCTCTGTGTCCTTTACATTTACAGCGGCAACGCTGATAAACATCTCCAACTGGCCTGTGAGATTGACTGAATTTCCCAGCATGCTTTTGGTTCAGCACCAGGGTGCACCCCATCTTAGGGTGGATATGCCAAAAAAAATGTACAAAAAAAGACTTCACTGTAATGCAGCTTTTAAAAGCTAGAGAAGCCAATACTGGTGCCATATTACAATATGCAAAATGAAAGATAATGTATAGTCTCATATCAAAATATCAATATAATACGGATATATTTCTGAGACCGGACGCCACTGAGCGATTCCTAGAAGGCTGGATACTCCAAACTGCTGTTTAGCGTACAGCTGGGGGATCATGTGTATCCTCAAATCATCAGCGTTTTGTGTGCGTTGAAGTGAGGCCTGTATCTCCCGCACTAGCTTTAGCTCCTTCCCACCATGGAAGTGACATAAAGCCAAGAGTCTGGGGGTCCCACCTGAGATGGCGCTATAACCCCAAGCCCCTGCATTGTTTTGAGTGTGACCAAATCCAGCTCCTAAGGTCATGTCTGCAAGCTCCCCTTAAGGCCCGTGTACAAGAGAAGGCCCCAGCTTCCTGATTCCAGGCAAGGTCACTCTTTTTCTGCCAATTCAAACGGCTCTTGGGGTCGTCTTGTCTGGCTTCTCTCTGGGAAGCAATTTGCCTGGAGGGACCCTACCAGGTGCTACCTGCCCCTGACTCCACAGCTCCTAAGGTCACCCTTCACCATGAGAAGGTGTCAATTTATGGAGAAAAGGTGCTGTACAATTAACATGAACTGCGGTTCACCTGTCTGGAAAAATATCTTCTTCACCGTATTGCCTATAAAGCTGACATAGCGTACGTCATGGAATTATGTTTCTACATTGAAACGTTCATTTACGACTCCGCTCTCTGTTATTTTAAAATGTGGTGGCCGCCTGGAGTTATATATGTTAAGGGTTGTTTCCTGCGCGTCGAGAAGACCAGGGTGTGAACGCTCTCTGAGGTGATAGAAGGGACAGATGAACAGACCAGAGTGACACCTAATAGATCAGATCTTTATGACCCCAGTTTAGAGATGAGAAGGAGACCTACTGCGGCCAGAAGTCTCTCTCTCTCAGGCCTGCAGCTCTGACCTCCACAGGGGAGCATGTCATTAGGGCCCATATAAACTTTTGAAGTAGTGAGTCTGAGGAAAGGCCTGGTATGTAAGGCAATAAATTGTGACTTTAAATACAAACACGAAAAGTGCATGACCCCCTGACACAGAGATGACTAGGCAGTAATGTCTTGTATTTTTCTTCCCTTGGATGGATACCTGCCAGACATAACTTATTGCTTCCCACTATGACACTCAGACACTCATAAGAATGAGAACGAAAGAGCTTCTTTGAAGTTTCTTTCTTACTCAAGTCAATAAATCCTTACCAATGATTCCGTGTGGTTAAATAAAACCGCAAATTAATTGTGACATTTGAAATGATAGAGGAGAAATTCTTGAAAGCTTCGTCATCGGGGCAAACATCTTAACCAACACTTGATGTGAGTCATTATGATATCTGAAACAAGCGTAGCCCACCCCTATTTAAGCGTGGGGTATTTCTTGGGAAAGGAAGAGACGTTGTAGTAAGTATTGGAAGGTTGAGCGCGCATGCAAATGTTCTTAAAGTATTTGTGCATACCAAGAAGAGCCTGCTATTCTAAGAGTTTATAGCTCCCTCTCATGTCTGGTGGGTGAGTGACAGCGGAAGGCAGGCAGAGGGTGTTTCTCCATTGCATCTGGGCCAGGGACAGCTGACTGGTTGGGATCTAATTGCTCTCAAGTGAGGTCAGCAGGAGGCATTTATCTAAGCAGAGTGCACAGCAACAGTGGAAGATGCACAGAGTCAGCCTGCCAGAATTAGGGAGACATCCATGGGAATTGACAGAAGCTACCAGCTCTTGCTTGGCTTTATTGCATTACTGGGATACAACTGAGACCACAGCTTTTAGAACTGCAGAGTCTTTAAATTAAAACTCTCTCTGAAACGCACCTCTGGCAACTCCTGTCATCACCCAGAGCACATGTAAGTCACTAAACTATGTTTGTTTTTGTTTTGTTTTTACAGGAAAGCCGGACAGTTTGTTTGTTTGTTTGAACATATTTACGCTGGTACAGATGATATTACAGACCTAAGACTTGTGAAGCAATATTTCACTGTTCGGGGTCCATGACAGGGAGACATATGTTTGTCAAAGTACACTGCAGAAATTGTACAAAACATATTTGTATAAACACAGAAAATCTGAAATTATTTGAAAGAACTTAGGAAAAACTTGGAAAAGTTAGGAGAGCTCTACTGTAGTACTAGGTGACGCCAAGTAATCAGTTTTAAAGCTGCTTAAACAAGAATATTTACCTGTGAGTCCATTTTTTCCAAATGCATCAGCTACAATCAAACCGGTCTACTTTTTTTTATTTTCTAGCGACAGCCTGCGTCACATTTCCTGAACTGGATTATGTCGTTGCTTGTCGGACTATGGTCTCAAGAGGATGGAGCAGCCGACGCAGACCGTCACTGAGGACTAAAGAAATACATCATCTCCTAATATAATCACAGGTCTTCAGACCGCTCTTCACCTTCGGCCGCCGCAACCACCCACCTGCTCAACGTCCCACGAGGAATACCTGCCGCGAGAACAGGGACCCGGAGGTCACCACCCAAGTGTTACAAGTCAGGGACCAGAGGGTCGCTGGGCTGAGGGAGAGTGCACAGATCTCACATTTAAGTATGTTGTTCATTGATCCCCACTGCATTGTATTATAATGCACAAATGGATGCTGACATGGAACCTTCAAAATCTATCGGGACTGTACCTCCATGCAATCTTCTTGTTCGGCAGCGTGTGTGTGGTCTACAGTGACTGCACTCCAGAGCAACTTGCCGCCATCATGAACTGCTCTAAACACGAGCGGCACACCAGGAACTACGACTATATGGAGGGAGGAGATGTGCGCATCCGACAGCTGTTCAGCCGCACGCAGTGGTTCCTAACAATTGATGACCTTGGCAACATCAACGGGACTCAAGATCCCACCAACTGCTACAGTAAGGATGACTTCTTTTGTATTTTGAACACAGCAGGAGGTGGTTTAGCAGGAGTTGCTCTCCATTTATGAGCGATAACAACAAACAAAAAAGGCACTTATTTGCCAAAACTTATTTACCAAATGTGAATTAACTTAAATGTGGGTGTGGACTAAGTCCTATCATTTGAAATGTTATGATTCATGCAGAGTTTAGTTGTGAGATCTTTCCACTGAGTCAGTGACGAACTGTGACCTGTCAAAGTGGCAGAAACACGTGGGAGGTGTTATTGTACAGAGGTCTCCACAGTGTAATCAAAGTGTTAATGGGTCATGTGTCTCTGTTGGAGCAGCCAAAGTGACAGCGGTAAAGGCAAGCAGGTGGGGGCTTTGGCTTGTTAAACCATAACACCATCTAAACACAGGCTGTAATGAAGTAAACGGAAGGGTCTCGGAGCCCGACGGGTGCCAGGCCCCTTGAGAACTTGCACTGACGCCGCCACAGACTCACATTTGTTCAGCCTGATAGACTCTTCTAGGAACTTTAGAGACCGAATAAAAAACTTGGGGAAAAAGACTTGGCATGAATATTATAAATGGAAAAATGTATGATATTCACCTTCTATAGTTAGCAACTGACATCTCACACAAAGACAGACACCCAACTGAGCCTGGCCCACACAGTTCCAACGCAGAAATGGTCAAATAAAGCAGGCCAGCTCCCCACCAAATGACTAGTTTTATTTGATAGCCATGGCAATTGTGATTTAAATGGTTGGAATTGTTGCTTTATTGCCAATGTTAACCACTGAAAATCTCTGTCACGGCAAGGATGTTATAAGTAGTAATCATTTCCTCCTATCTGACACTGTGTCTGTGGCTGGAATGTTGGCTTGATGGGGAAGCGCTTGGAAAAGATGCTTGTGCAACCACTGCCAACATAAGACATAAAAATTGATACGCCCATATGTGGCTGACAGTCGCACGCTAAACGCACAAAGCAATCTTAAGCCTTTGAAGAGACCTGCAGAAATATGTAATAAATCAGTGAGTCATATTTTGTTGGCTGCAGTGAGAAAGAAGTATCTTCTTTTTATTCTTTTCTTTTTTCTTTTTTCTTTACAAAAAGAAGAAACCAAAATGAGAAACTTGGGGCTGCATTATTTTTGGCCTCCCCATTGTGTGCCTTAGCAACAAAAATATAGGCTTACTTCCAGTGAACTCATCTTGCACCACGCACGTTTTTTTTTTTTTCAATTTGACTATGCTGCGAAGGTCTAAACATCTGCGATGTGGATTGTGATATCGCTTGGAAGCTTTTGTAACTGCAATGTAGAGAACTGGAACGTGTTTCACTGATATTGGTTTTGCTGTCGAAAAGCTTTCTTAAAATACTAATAACGTCACGTGTGTTCCGGTTGGGGGTATTACAACTGTCTCCATGACAATTGTGTTTCCAAATGTGTAAACAAATCATCAAAAGTAGGCAAACGCATGTTGCAGAAAAAACAACATAGATTTACAAACAAAATAGGAAGTGGTAATTACTAACACATGTAGGTATGTGTTTCCACTAAAGTGAAAGGCTATGGCATTGCTTAACAGTTGAGTTTAGCAAAAATGTGATAATAATATCAATAAAACATTTGTGTTAAACCACAGCAAAGACCAGATTAACTTCAAAACCACAGTGTGACAATAAGGAAATCGAGTAGTCGGATGTTTTCGCCCAGTTTTCTCAGTGTGGCATAAAATACCTGTTGTTAGGTGCGGCCGAACTAAAATAACAGAGACTGATCGTATGCTACACCCTACTATTATAATAACTGTGTAATTTGAAATACATATAATCTAGATTAGAGGATATGGATATGTTGTAGTTTTGATACAGATAAGGATTTGCAATGGAAGACAAAAGAGAATGAAAGTTATTCAAAATGAATTTGCTAGATAATACTTCTCTAGTATGATCATCATTAAAATGTATTATTCTTATTAATCACATCTTTACTCGCGAATATAAACAATGGGTTCAGGGAAACAGGATTAGGGATTACCCAAAATTGAGTTTACTCAGCCAAAGGCTGGACCAGCGAGTGATGACAAATCTGTTCAAGCTGAGGATAGCCTGTCTCTGTCAGAGACAAAATGTTAACAATATGTGTGCATGTGAGGAAATGCATTCCATCTTTCCACAGTAGACCAAACAACTGTAGCAGTTACATGTAATATTATGGGAATGGCACGTCTATGCATCTTAACAACGATAAAAAAAAACCCTCTACACTTCCAACCGACATAGTTTTGAGTCAATCGATTGAGTTAAACGGTCAAACGACTTTTAACGTATAGTTTGTAAATGAAGACGGGATTCTGACTGTTGAACTTCACCTTAAATAAAGATGAATACAATCAAACAGGATAGATGGTTTAATAAATAGGATGACAAAGGGCAGTAATATAAAGTAGAATATCAAGTGAAAGCAGAGCATGAACTACATTTCAAGGTTGGGACACTGCCATCTGTTTGTGATCCCGCAAACACGAAAGTGCAGCTCCATGTCACTCTATAGCGCTTTAATAGAGTTCTTCCCTTTTTTCTGTGCATGTCAAATGAAAGCATTTCTGCAGTGGAAATCTATAATCTGGACCTTGTTGATGTTCTTGGAATGCATATTTTTATGCTAATCTCAGTTTTCAATCCATAATTGTATGAGCGACATCATACCTTCAAACACAAGAACTATCTTTCTCATGATGAGACTACAGTTATTTAGCTCCTTCTACAATATTACAGTTGTTACATATGATTGCTTCATCAAAATGTTTAAATTACGAATCAATAACAATGCCTATGGGTGTACTTTCCAAGAAGATTATTCAAAAACACAAACAAGCACACCCAAAAGTGTTTTACTCTCCCTCAGATTTGAAGAGCGGGCCTAAAATGTAGCGTGCAAAGCTCATGTGAGGAGGTAGTTTTCTCAATCCCAGGAGAGACGCCTAATCTGTCTCCCATATGTGCTATGGCATAGGTTGTGGTTTGTGCAACGGCCACCCAGGCCAGTTAACAAAGCTTGAAGAGAGACCACAGACTGATTGACCACAGGAACTTCCATCCAGTTTGTAAATGAAGATGAATGTTGAGTGCAATGTGGAGTTGGAGTGAAGGCTGCAAGTCGGTAGTGTCTTATCTGTTCTGCAATATGTCTCCTCTTGTTCTAACCGCGTGCACGTCTGTCAGGTATCCTGGAGATCAGGACAGTGTCTGAGGGCGGCATACTGGCTATCAAGGGCGTGAAGAGCCAGTATTATATCTCGATGACGAAGGCTGGGCAGCTGCAAGGCAAGGTAATATTTTTCCTCAGTGAGAGAAGTCGCACACTGTTTTCAGATGATCCCCACACACGCTTGAATAGCACTGTTGCAAAACGTGCATTGGACATAAGAACTGACAATAAGGACAAGTGCTGGCCACGGCATATCGTATTGTATTAATGCTGTAACGTTTGTCTCAACCTTTACAGAGGATCTACAATGAAAACTGCAACTTCAAGGAGGTTTTTCTAGAAAACTATTTCAATGCTTACTCCTCTACCAAGTGGACTAAAAATGGCAAAGAAATGTTCATAGCCCTGTCTCAGAAGGGACGGCCGATGCGAGGGAAGAAGACCAGGAGGGAGCACATAGCATCTCACTTCATCCCTATGAAGTGCAGGGAGGAAGAGCGGAGAGTGGACTGAAAACACAGAGGACAAATCGTGTATGATTTCAATCACATATTATATATGTTAACGGACACTAAACTCATTATCAACATCACGCTCCACTCCATTAGTTCTGTAATGCTCCATAACATGTTGTAATTTTCCTCCAGATACAGTAACAGATATCCGCATTAAACTATTCCAAACATCCTCAAATAAGATGTTGAAACAAGGAAATGTCTGAAATAGCTTCAACTGGTACACAAACTTAAAAACCACTAAAGTCTGCTCAGTGTTATTGTTATTTTGAGTTGAATATTATATTTCCTTATAAAACAGTTATGTGTTTTCTTATAAAACAGGCAAATGTATTACGCACAGTGGGGACTCTATTTCCAGGGATGACCGACACCCGGCCAGATGAGCAGACCTGTATGATCAACCCAAAGGTCCAGAATGGAGATTTGGCTTGACCAAGATGTGCCGAAGCAAGCTGGACTTGTCTTTTACTTTCTTTCTTTTTTTACTGGTACAAGTGCTCAGATCACACAAATCAGAGGCACAATGAACTACAATAGCATGTTCAGTAACATCACAGTATGTAGGGCCATCTGTTAGTGGGTGATGTGTCTTTCCTTCCTGCGTAGAAGACCAGACTCTGGTCGAATGCATTGTAGCTGCTCACTGATTCCCTCTTTATTATCAAAGTGTGATTTTGAAATGCTAAAATATTCTGCTGCTGTTGAAAAGATATCCCCATTAAAATACAACGTGAACAACATAATCAATGTGTACGCTATGCAATCTCTTTCCATCAGAGTTAATCACGCCATACACCAAAGGATTTCATATTTCTCCACAGGAAGAGCTAACATTTATAGGTCAACCGAGACAAGAAATACATCAGGTCACTTCATTTTTTCATTTCAATTTCAAAAAACAACTCTCTCTACATGATGTCAATGCTATTTCTCCACACAGGTGATAACGTTACAGCACCTTAACATTCATTATTTGTAAAAAAAATAAAAAATAAAATAAAATGCTACATTCGTATGTTAAAGTGTCTCTTTTCCTTACAATGTGCATTGTTCTACTTTGGTTTCTAAAGGGATTTGGGGGTTTAAATGACTCCAAAACAAACAAACTCACACAAACTACTCTATTGGTAAACTGGTAGAACAACCAATTGCCGACTTTACACATCCAGTAGAAATAGAAACATAGTCATATTTTTAACATTTTGTTTTCAATCATCACAGTCAATTTTTTCCAGTTTTTTTCCAGACAGTTTTGAATTAACTCCTTGACTTGCTAAATGTTCTAACTTCAGCCATTATTTCTCACCAGACACTTGGCAATGTCGAACCGACGTCTGCGAGCGCTGTTGCTTTTTAGTGGAATTGGCAGTACAAGCAACAATTTCATATTCTAGGAAGGCATTTGCTTCAATATTTATGTGAAAAGGATTGCTGTGTGTTACTTTGGGAAGAAACTCTGCATGTGAACCATGCCTTTATTCTCTCACGTAGGAGACGTTGAGCGAAGAGCTCTGGAGTGGGATGAAGAGAGACTTGTATTCTGCTGACACACTGTGATAAAAATTCAACACACCCTCAATTACTCAATAAATTCATTTTGAGAAATAAACATGTTTTTGTTTTGTTTTCTACACTTTGCACGCGACTATTGATAAGAAAGAGGACCCTCTTATTCAGTCACGACTTTATAAATGTCTGAACTCTTATGTGGTTTGACCTTATAATAAGTGCAACATGTATAATGTGTTATTCCTGTAATTTTGATCTTATTAGAAAATGACTATTCGATGATAGTCCAAACCCAATCTTTAAATATTATTTCAACAAATTGGGGTTGTTCCACCTTCTCACTGTACAAGTTGCACAAGTCTGGAGAGAAAACATATTACATGTCAAACAACTACAGTTTTTCAAACTCTGATATGACAACAACACTATGGGAAGGCTAAGCAGTCAGATGATAAAAATATGTGTATTTCGTCTTGAATAAGATTGAATACGCTTTGGGAAGAAACAATCGGCGGCAGATGATATGTGTGAACGAGATCCCACAACCTGTTAGGGGAGGTTGAAATAAATCCAGTAATTTATGACGAAAGATAAAAAATACATCGAAAAGGTTCAAATGTCAAATTAATTCCAGTTCAGTTTTTATTGAGTACAAGGGGAGTCTTGTCAGTGGAGAAAAATATCGCAGACATTTCTGCCTTAACCTTCATAGTACATGCGTCTAAACATGTGCGGAGGAACACACACATGCACGCACACACACACACACACACACACACACACACACACACACACACACACTGAGCATGAACTTTACCTTTTGCCTGAGTTCACATCTGGCTTGGAGAACCTCTGTCAGATAAAGACAGTCAAATTGAGAGAGCAAACCCCTGAAATACGTTTGACCCAAACAACATCTGAGCAAGGTGAAGGCTTCTGCCAAGTCACGCAAAGTTAGTCTTAGCAGATAATTTGTAACATGCTCAAAATGTAAACACATTTCAGACTCAAGGCTGTGTATTCCCAGCAGGACGTGGAAAGGCTGAAGTCAAGGGGGACGTGAAGCAACAGACTTCCAAGAAAAAAGATGCAAAGCAGGCGCGCCAGACACAAATTTTACTTGCAAGGTGTTCCAAGAAAGGACCGATTTTGTTAAATAAATTGCTGCTGAAATGACAAATCGTTTTAATACTTTTGTTTCTTTTTATAAAATGTGGGATTCCCTTGCACTTTTCTGCATCTGCTGTGCATTAGAGTTATCAAATATCAAAATTATGAATCCGGCTGTAATCTTTCCAGCAACTAAATATTTTTCTTTTACAGTCAAAGAACATTGCCATTTATTGTCATCACTGAATGTATGCCAATAGATAGTTTAAACAGTACGTCTACATTGTATTTCTTATTATTAATAATTATGACACAGGTAATTGATTTAGAGATGCAGAGATAACTTTATATTAGAATCTATCCTATCTGATACATGTCTCTACGTGTCTATAATTCTTTATTTCCGTCGCTGAAAAACAGCTACTGTGCAGTCGGATGCACCTCCTGGGATGAATAGTGACTCTGACAATGGTTTAGTTTTCATTGCAATGCTTTAAAACAACAACACGACATTTGCATTTGTGTGGAAGCATGAACACAGAAAACCACATGTGTCCCATATTATAGACAGCATGCGTAGTTGAGGGCAACGTCGACGGGGAATTTTGAAACTGGCTGTGAACAGCGTTTCGTGGAAGGACAGTGTGAGACAAACAGCAGCGGGAGGGCGAGAAAGTGAGGAAAGTGAAGATAAACAGGAAGAGAGGCTGGGGAGTCTCGTGCGATGTGGAGACGTGGTGGAGGGGCAGCGGTAGACAAGGGAGGCCATCGGCTGGAGGGGGAGCACGCAGCTGAACTTGATACATTTCTGAGCCGTAAACCTTCATTTCCCCAGAGGACATCTGTGGTTATGTAACGTGGGGGAATTCTGCGTTTGCAGCCCTGGTTAAGGAACCCCCCAGAACACCAGATCTGTTTTGAAAAGAGGGTCGGGACCTACAGCAACTCACCGCAACATCACACTTTACTTGAAAGACAATCCAATGTACACAGAGAGATAATAGGATATGATTAAAAGAAGATGTGCATAATGACGTTTCAAAAAGAAACTGGCTTTCAAACAGCATTTTTTTAAGGTACATTGAAAAACTATTGCAGACCACAAGAACATTAAACCAATTTTCAATTACAACACTCCAGGAGTAAATAATACAGTTGAACGGCCAAGTTTCTATTTGATTCGTACACCAATGTAATAGATCACAATTCCAAGTTTATAAACTATTCCAGTGACATGCTGTGGTGTCTTTCAAAGTTTTCAAACAGTCACTTCTCGGTGTTTTGCCATATGGACATTAGAAATAGTTTTTGAGCGAAAGTTCACCAAACATCAGAGTAAACTAAACAAGCGTGACCATATTTGGAGTCAAAAAAGAGCGGCCTCTCGAGCTGTGGCTCACATGGTACGATTTGGTCTATTGTCGACACAGACAAGTCTTACAAAGACACATTGGATGAACATCAAATAACATTTCTCAAACTCAACAGCGTTATGCTTTCAGTGTGTTTACTGTACACATGATCTCAGAGATAACTCTTTAGAGGGCTACTGGTCAGTGTGGTAGTGGGCATGGTCTGTGCTCAGCTGGTTGGAAGTGGTTTCAGGGGATCAGTGACAGGGTGAGTTTAATTGGCACAGCTGAAACTTGTTGGCAATTATCCGTTGTCCTGTTAAGCAGGAGCAGATTGGTGCTCTGGTGGCTTTCCCACACAAGGAAGGACAGCGAGACGGAAACACAAGTTTGTCAAAGTCTTGCTGGACTGCGTGCCCTCAGGGCATGGGAGAGCACATGGCAGTTCGAATTGTTCTTGTTTAGACTAAAAGTATTTTTGTTTGCGGGTTAACCTTTTAAGCCTGCGTTGGTGCTGAGGAGGACCAGTGAGTAGCAATGACTTAGCTGTAGTCAACTGGGCCAAATATTGTGGCTCCTCACCAGCCATGACTAAAGATGTACGATCCAGATGAGCTGCTCATATAATACTGTACTTAGAAACTGTAAATTCTCTTCAAGTGATCTGTTTCTATAATTCAGCTTTATTGAAGAAAATAACAAGAACCTTTTTGTACCTTGACAAACTGAGTGGTCACGGTCTTGTACTCATAGAAATGCAATACTGAGAATTTTGCAAACAGATGTTCCAATTTTGGCTGCATCAAATGCTCCGAAACCGTTAACTATTTCAACCCTATTGATTATAGTGATCCAGTGCCTCAGAAAAGAGGTAATAAGTCTTTGAGTACACATTGTCCAGCGCCCTGAGAGGATACAAAAGGAGCCTATTCGTTTTTAGAACCAGTGCAAAAGTAACATTGAATGGTTTTGAGATCCTGTAAATGCAGATATTTGCTGTGTTTCATAAATTGGATTTGTGTGGCTAACATTGTCTACTTTGCTCTCCTATCTGTCCAACACATATATATACCCAAGAGTGCTAAAGTTTTTCATTTTGATGCTCCCTCTGTCCTTTAGACGCATTGACACGTTTGCATCAAAAGAGGGGTGCTGACATTGGTTAGTAATGAAAAGTTTTTCAAAAAAACAATGCGTAGAAAGCTAACCATGAGCAGGATTCCTGTCTTTGTATTAGTCTCCAGCTACAGTACGAGCTATCTTAAGATCCCGTTTGGGCTTTGCACCTGAAAAGCACACCATGCAACAGTTAAAAACTCACCCTATGTCATATATGGAGAGTGTCAGTCTGAGAAGCATTGCAGGTATGTGTCATTAGTGCATTTCCCGAGAAAGGTAAGGTAACCAAGCGGTCAGTCCAGTTATCTAGTTGCCAGTTTGGATTCCCTGTATTCCCCTACAGGGAATGCTTGGGCAGCCAAAACTTTCATATCAAAATTTAGAACTGACAGCAACCAAAAAAATACAGAGAAAGATGAAGTATCACCAACAGATTTCTTTGAATTGTATCTGGACTGCTGTCAGCAGTAAAACCAACATTGCTGACATGCAGCTGTCAGAGCATATGATTTATCATTTTCTGTGTTAGACGAACAGAAAAAGAAGTGAATTTTAATGATAAGACATGGGACAGCCAATCCATTCATATTTGATGCAGTTTGGTGGCTCTCAACCATGGTATTGTTTTGTCTAAATTTGTAACAACTTAATGCCAAAGGCAACAGAGAGCTTTAAGACCAAAACACAGAGTGCAAGGCATAATCAGAAAATCCTTTCTTTGGAAACTAAAGCTAAACTAAGCTGTCCATCTCAACATTTTGTCAACTTTTAGAGAGCAGAATGACCACATGTGGAGGAAGAACTTCCAAAATGATATTTGTAAGCATGACAAACAAGCTCCGACAATAGATCCTGAGCAAAGCAGCCAGCAAGGATGACAGGTAAGAATAGAGTGAATAATAAGACTAATATTACTGGCAGAATATTTGCTACAAATATTGATAAACTATGTTTCATTGCATTGATTTTTAAAGTGTCCAAGCATCCAGTACACATTTGGCAGATCCTCCTGATTGTTTGGAATCTAGAATAACAGACACTGGAAGAACTCATTCGTTACACATCTGTTTGCCATGCAAGTCTGCATGCGATGTCTGTTTTGTAAAACAAAACGTGACAAAGCAATCTGTTTCACATCACATCAAGGACAACTGGCTTAGTAGTATACAAATGCATATTAATAATTTATGCTAGATTTCCCTAAATTAACCCTTCAAGTTTAGATCAGGCACGTTGGGGAAATGTCACCTGTTAAACCTGAACTTCGTGAATGTAACATGACTTTGAAGAGTACCAACTTTAATTTAACTAGAGAAAAACATTGCAATTTGAAAAAACAATCATAATTCATTCGACTTTGATTGTCACTTTCATTCATATCATCATTGCACATAAACTAAGACCGGACCTGAGATAACCTCTGTTGTAATGTGGTGCTGGAGAGATGAAATTGAATTGACGACTTATATTGGGATGCTCAGGAAGTCTGTCATTCTCATCTCAAGTAAAAGTTTGACAGTTATAGCTCAAGGGAATATTGCCAGATGTTTGGGGACTGTTGTATGCGCTGTTTTAATACTTTTATTGGACTCTGTTTCATCAAGAAACATGACTAGAATAAATAATATCGTTAATGATTCATATGCAGATGTTTTCTGCAGGGAGAGGGGTATGTTTCGAAACAAATTAAGTAGAAATGCAAAATGAACAAAGTCCAGAGCAAAAGCTTGTTTGAATAGTTCACAAAAAGAACCAGTTGAACTGCTTTTAAATAGACCTATTAATTATATTAAAAACAAAACACTTGGAATTTGTAAACTGAGTTAATTTACAACGTTTACAACGTTCACCCAGCTAACAGCTAGCAGCTAGCTATTAACAGCTAGCTATTAATGGTAGTTTATTAGCTAGTAGCTAATAAACTACCATTAAACCTTAAAATGACTGACGAAGTTCAAGTTTTCAACGCTATCAATGACTACATGAGTCAAGTATAAACGCCCTGGTTTAGCTAGTTAACTAGGTTAACTGTCCTGGTTTATTTAACTAAGTAGACTGATGGCGGGTCCTCCGTATTACTCACCTGTCTTCGAGGTTTGTAACGTGACCCTCACAAGTGGTCTTGCTTTCCACCACCTGCAGGTAAATGTCGCTGTGGGTCTTCCTGCACGTTGCACACGGAACTGCACTTCCGGTGTAGAAGAAGACGCTCGCGCGGAACTGCACGCTGTCGGAAAACGTTGTTATTGCGATTGAATGACGTTAGCAAATGGAAAAGGTATTTATTGCAACTCAATTCTGCTAAGCCGACGTGTGGTTTCTTTTGTTTGTTTGGTGTCAGTGAACGTAAATAACCGCCACGATAGGAGACGAGGAGACAGAGCTAGCGTCAGAAGCTAGCTTCATTAGCATGAAGGAGATCATGTTTACTGTACTGCAACTGCTGATGACATGTGTTTAGCTCAATCCTTATATATTTATATATACACATACATCCCAGGATGTTTTGACTCAATTGCTGCCTTAGTGAGAGCGTTGATACGTTCGTGTTTACACTAGGTATGGATTGGTTAATGTGATCATTTTAAACTGAAAAACAAACAAGGTCAGAAAAATTGTACGACGTTTATCAATGAGAATAATTATAATAATGACGTTCATATCAGGCAAAATAGTAAAAGCTAAGTAAACTTTACAAATGAAGATCAAGTTATAAAGGAAATAAGGAAAGGTAACTAAGGTTGCAAAATTCCAGGAATATTCAAAGTTGGAAACTTTCAAAGGGAATAAACTGGAAATGTTGGGGTAATTTAACTATTTACCTTGGCATAAGCAGACATGCATGCGAACATTTATAATACAACTTTTAAAAATTACATTTTGTGAGTAGAAATGTATTCTTTCATCAAACAACAAAAACATGAACGTTAGTCTACTGTATACAAATAAACTTTGTATTAAAATGAACATGGCTTCAGTTTACCAAGTAATCAATATGCTAGATAATGACAAACGGTGTTGGGAAAGTTCACAAATTTAACGGAAAATTTCCGCCACTTTGCAACCCTGAAGGTGACCAATAGAAAGCATTCATAGAAAGCATCCACACATGCACACATTTTAGCTAGTTGAAATTCAGTTAGAAGCTTGTATTCATCAGGCAGCTAATTTCAGAGCTGAGGTACCTACACAAGGTAAGAAGCTAGAACGAAAGCATTCAAGGTAAATCATATATTGCTTCTAAAATCCTAAACGTGATCTAATCCTATCACACTACATGTTATTTAATACACCAAATATCTCCCAACTAAATTCAACTTCACAAACAAATCGTATATTTAACTCTTTTTTTTTTTTTTAAACAACCTCTGGCTTGTTTTGTGACTTTTCCACATTATTGCACCCCTCACTTTTAAAGATATTTAAATGTTTGATTGTTTCTGTCAACCAATATTTGCCTTTGTCATTCTTGTTCAGCTATGAACTTTGGGCTCACATACTTCCGCACTGGTCTGTCAACATTTAAAAGAGCAAGCATGAGCAGCCTGGATCAAGACCAGGGTCTCCATCCTAGTTGCCGTAACAAAACAACAGTCTGTAGTGATTCATCGGACACTCATGAGCCCGCCAAGCTGCCTCTCCAAGGTCTAAAATTGGCATCACATGCAGTGCTGGAGAAGGCGAAGGAGAGGGGCAGGATGAAATGCTCTAAATGTGGAGGATCAAGGATGTTCTTCTGCTACACATGCTGTTCATTACTGGGTGTTAACCTGCAAGAAATTCCTTTAATCAAGGTCAGTAAGAGGTCAGGACTCTCTTCATTGTTTGTGTAAGAGAGGCCTTCAGCTACAATATAGAGTTGCTATGATTGTAGCATCCTAATGTGGAACAGTCATATCTTTTATGTAAAATATAATAAATGTTGCCTCTACATATTGTATGTTGTGCTCAGCTTCCAGTGAAGCTAGACATCATCAAGCATCCCAATGAGACGGATGGAAAGAGCACTGCAATCCATGCCAAGATCCTCGCACCCGATGACGTCACAATATACACTTACCCCTGCATACCCGACTATGAAAAGGACAAGGTGAGATGATTTCTATGTTGAAAGAATGGCATTTGTGTACCACTCACACTTTATCTTACACCTTTTGAGTATAGCTGTATAGCTGCAACTAACAATTATTATCAACTAATCTGCCTATTATTTTCAAGTTGTTTGGTCTGTATAGTTTAAAGAGACAAAACAATAAAATAAACTACCTGTCACAAATTTTAAAAGCCCAAGGTTTCACAGTCAAAAATTCAAAAGATTAATCAGTTTACTATTGTATAACACAAAGAAAGGCTACAATTCAACATTAATAATTTGCTAAAACTAGGATATTTCTTTTGTAGGAAATTTAGAAGTATAATTAATTATCAAAATAGTTGCAATTAATTTCTTTTTATCAATGAATCCATTCAGTTTGTATGCTTCAGCACTCCTTTATTGTCTTTGTAAATCTGCTGCTTGATTGACCTCTTTTGTCATTGTACCTTATGGTTATAGCGCCAGAAGCTGCTTTTGAGTGATGTTTTTATACTGTTTTTAATACAGTACTGTTTTTAATACTGTTTTTAATTGGTTGACAGAATAATAATTCACATTATTATTAAAGTAAATGCCTAGTTTTGCGCATGCTGCACTTTTGTACTTTTGTACGTTTTTTGTCCATATTGTATAAAACATACGGAAAAAATTTGGAATTTGAATTAGATTCAGAGGGTCAAGTCACATTTTTTCCATTTCATTCTTGACCCGTTGCCGACTAACTATATTAGGCATAATCAAATACTTAATTTTACTTGACTTTAAAAATTGCAGTAGCTTAGATGCACAAGCTTCATACGCGTATTGCATTTGACAGGTTTCAACTTTGATTTTTCTTTTCCTTCTTGCTTTCTCAACTATATTACTCAGTTGACTGATCTCATGCTGAACTTTATTTTGCTCCTTTCAAACTGTATTCCTCTCTTTCAGTGCTTCCCAATTAAAGCATATGTAAATCACCACATTTTAGGAACAACATATTATACAAGCACCTTTTTTTATTTTTTAAATGAAGTCTGAATCTGTGTTGTCTCGCTGATCTCTCCAGGTGGTGTTAGTGTTTCCTGGTTCAGAGGCTGTCTCAGTTCAAGACATGATGCAGAGTTTGCGCAACATGACAGACAGCAGATCAGATAGGTCCTCTTATGAACCCTGCAAAAAGAAGCTGAAAAGTGAGGCAGTTCAAGGC
This sequence comes from Clinocottus analis, assembly GCF_023055335.1. Classification (NCBI taxonomy): domain Eukaryota; kingdom Metazoa; phylum Chordata; class Actinopteri; order Perciformes; family Cottidae; genus Clinocottus; species Clinocottus analis. Next base: position 21,146,605 of record NW_027175820.1, read on the forward strand.
GCCACACACACGGCAGAGAACCCGCAGTCGAGCCCAGATGAGGCGGCGGGCTTGCAGTCAGGGGTGTATCCCCTACAGAGGGTGGTCTTCATTGACAGCACATGGAACCAGACCAACAAGATCAGCACAGATGAAAGACTGCAAGGTAATCATGAAAGATTGAATTTGTCTGACTGCTTGTGGTGATTATTTGGGACACATTTTCTTCACCCACAACGATGTCTGACATGATCTCACGCTGTGTTCTCGAGTGCTGTCTGACTGACGTGTGTTCTCCTCCAGATCTGCTTCGGGTGGAGTTAAAGACGAGGAAAACGTGTTTCTGGCGCAGCCAGAAGGGCAAACCAGACACCTACCTATCGACTATCGAGGCTATTTATTATTTCCTCAAGGACTTCTGCGAGCATTGCCTTGCTCAGGAGTACAATGGAGAATATGACAACCTTCTCTTCTTCTACTCCTACCTGCACTCAGTTGTCAACAAAGCCAAGACTTCTGCTGGAAAATGCTGAGGAATACTGGAAAAAGACAAACTCAAATCAGCTAGAAGACACTTCTGAAAATTGTGAATCTACTCTTCAGCTACAGTTTATTTTTTGGCTGTGTGATATTTTTATTTTGTATGAGGTGGTATTTGTCTAAGGATATGCAATAAAATACTGTTTACAATTGCCAAAAGTAAAAGAGGTTTGTTTAATATGAGGAAAATGAATACCATACACAATAAAGCGAAGAAATCAAAATCATACAACTGCAACCAACTGGGTAATAGTCTAAAAAAATCTGAATTGACAAAAGATCACATGAGAAATGGTATCGTCTTGGTGTTGTATATAAAATGTTGAAAATGAGCTTGCTTATCATTTTGGTGACTTAATGCTCCTCCCACTTTAATTAATGCAACTTTCAGTGATTGATATAAATCTTTAAATATAAATATGTAATGATCAATACATATATGTAATGAACAAGGAAATGGATCTCAGATGCATTTAAAATAGTTTTATTTACAAATCAGTACATGTATTTGAACTATTTAGGTTTTTTTTATTTATTTTAAAACAACAAAAATGGCCATCTCTAATAGAATCACATTACTTGGAGACCCGATACATTTGTTATATCCTAAAGCTGGGAAATACAGTATCTGTGAACTTGATAACTACTGTCCGTGATGTTAAACCAATCAGGCGCCACTAGTAGAAGGCCTCTCTGATCTTGGCTTGCAGGCTGTCACACGTCTTCTTGGCATCGCCGAGCAACATTGATGTGTTGGGCTTGTAGAAAATGGGGTTATCTACTGCAGCATAGCCCACACCCAACGTGCGCTTCATCACTATCACCTGGAGTAAAGTTCAAATGAGTATATATGGTCACGGTACTACACAGATACAAATATAGTGATATTGTTGGTGCAGTAATATCAACGGTAGTTAAAACAAATAAAAGAGGATAGACCAACCTGTTTAGACTTCCACACCTCCAGAACTGGCATGCCAGCAATTATGGAGTTGGGATCCTCTTGTGCTGCAGAATTCACTGTGTCGTTGGCTCCGATGACCAGTGTTAAGTCTGTCTCTGTGGGCCACAGATGTTTACACATTCATACACAACACAGACAAACCGCTGGCCAAATGCCCCGCAATTGTCCTCACGAGTGTCATTGGGTTCCCCAGCACCACACTTATCTCCCTCTGTCATAAACAGAACCATGTGTCTCAGTGAGCTTGCCCGGTTGCTAAGAAAACAACAAAAAAAACCTTGCCCTGATAAAAATGGCGTGTCTAAATATCAAGGCACAACACAAAGGCTGCTCCAAGTGCGTGTGAGATTATTACACATCACTGATTTAATATTATTACTTTCCTGCCAAAGTGACAACCATGCAATAAATATTTGAACAGCTTTCTTCAGATAATAAAAAAAAAAAAAAACAGTTAACCTGGGAAGTCTTCATTGATCTCATCCATCTCCAGGACCACGTCATAGGGAACGCCTGCTTCAGCCAGGAGGACGTTCAGCTGGCCAGGCATGCGCCCGGCCACTGGGTGGATGCCAAACCTGATGGAGGCGAAACATAGCGCTGCTCATTAACACACCTTGACTTAGATTGGAAAGTCACATTTCTCTGCTCCTGTGGAACCACAAGTAAAAAAAAAAAAAAAACACCTTTCTAAACGCATTGAGAATATATATTATGGATATATATTTAATGGTGGACTATTACGATATTTCCTGGAAAAAAAAAGACATTACATGTGATAATACTTTGTTAAAAAGTCAAAATATCAGCATTTAAATGAACACTTCAGAAAATGGATTAATAGTGAAAGTAGTCAATATGCAGCAGAACGTCGGCCCTCAGTGATATATTTGATATATAATATTGTTTGATGATTATTACTGGTGTATTTACAAGTAAGCATGTTCATGTTGTAGACGTTAAGATTAAGCAGTTATTGTTGGGTTGTTTGATCTTTAACATGTTAAGCTACTAAAATAGTCACATAAATGGAGTAAAAAGTTGAATATTTGCAATTTTTAAAGTAGTGTAAAATAAAAATAAAGTCAAATCTGAAGATGTAACTCAAGTACAGTACTTGAGTAAATGTACCTCTGTTTCTTCTTGAAGTCTGTACTGTCCTGATGACTTTAGAAAAGTGATTTGTCGTTTCCAGCTTTGCCATCAGAAGACTAGGAAAGTCTTTTCTCCCGAATGAGGGGTTGAAAGGGAGTTGTTTTATGGTTAGATTAGATTTAGATCTAAACTGCCAATCTCGAAGATTTTCAAGCCACTCCACCGCAGAGGGAGGGAGCACAATTGTGATTGAGCGTTTGGCCTCGTGAGAAACGTATTGCATTATTTATAGTTGCAGTGTCCGTGGCAAACTTCCCGGAAATACGTATTGTGTTACAGTTTCTCTCAAAAACTCGGCACACAATTGAAGCTCGTGTATCAGCAACAAGACTCCAGACTCCTAAACTCAGCGCCAAATTACATTTGTTTTACTTAAATATAATCATTCAAAATCAACCAGGTGTGAAATCTTGAGGATTGTCACTTTAAAATACTCCTAATAATTGAAATATGTTTTCGATGATTCAAATCGAAAACAATTCTGTCCCACTGGGAGAAGAAACAGTCATCTTTGTTCACCTGACATTCTTGCCCTGTTCCTTCAGCATCTTCACCATGTCTGCAATTGGGTACTGGGCTTTGGCTGCACACAGACCCCAACCTGAACACAGAAACACACAGAGAATAAACATGCAGTCGCCTAATACCATCTGAATCTTAGGATATGATCAGCTTTATTTTACTAGAATTGCAGATTTTAGTCCTCCTTTGGTTGGTGGAGTCTATTCTCCAACTGTCTTATTCTTATTTTCCTTGTAGCCCTATTGGATTAAGTAAACATTCGACACAATAATAGTTTATTTTTCCAATCCAGCAGGGTTCGACAACAATAAAACCAGTGATTCTTCTACCATTCATATGCTCTTTTGTCCTCCTCTCCCTGTTCTCCTCCACCACAAGTCTCTCTGTAATAAATCACAGAGGTCCACTGGTTTCAGACATTTTTCTTCTGAAACCTTTCGCATGTGTGGTGTGCATTTGGGTACCCTGCGTGCAAAGAGCTCCTTTCCCTGTGTCCGCCTAACCCCCGTTTCACCCTGGTGGCGATCAGGTACCTTGTAGAGTTCAGCATCACCCCTATCGGGTTTTTTAAAGCCAGTCACCCGTAACTCGTATCTTCTAATTCCCCAGACAACTGGAGCCTTCTGTTTCCTCGCCGCTATGCTTTGTTGTTGACAGCGCATGGAGATACTTGAGTCTGGACTCAATAGCTCTTATGACTTTTCACCGTTTCTCTAATCAAACCGGCATGTTGGACCACACAGCTGTCCTTGCGTTGGTTTGAAAGCCACTGGAAAACAACAGCAATCCAAGTATCCAAGTTATTTAGAGCGGTTCCTCTCGCTCAGGCCACTCAACAATGACTCAGTTGTCTGGCATTGTTCTTTTTAATAAATCAGGATGTGATATCCATCTCACACTCAAAATCAAAGTCATCACCCGCTGCTCTTACTGCTGACAAATATGTCTTTACACGCTCACTTTACTTGAGAGTCCATGTGGAAGTGAGACAATGTGTGGACAAACTGCTCCCTCTTGTGGTTTTCATGGCTTTAATATTCAGACTTTAATTAATTACTGCCATGTCAATGAGCCCAAGAGCTTGACCATTCCCAGACGTTTTGCTGCTTTTCTTTTCCTGAGCTGCCGCGAAAACATTTTTGATCCCCGTCTTGGCAGAACGTTCAGGTGAAGTTCATCCGATGAGTGAGATCGTTGAAAAGCTGCAGCTGGGGTGCAGAAGAGGATCCGTGCTGTGCAGTGATGAGGCAATGTGACGCTCCACCTTTGTCTCTGATGTCAGCCCAAACGTCTTTCTACACCTATCTCTACTAGAGGCTCTGGTCTTTATCAGGATTGTTTCCACTTTGTGCTGGTGGAAAAGATGTTGCTACTGCACTTTGTGTATGCACGGTTTCAAATGACCACAATGATCTGGTATAATTAGTCTTTAGCTGACTAAAAAAAGGCAGACTTGCCACAATGGCAGATGACCTCATGCATGTGTTAACTACTGTGCAGTCTTTTTGACCATGAGCGATTCAAAATAACTTCCATCTGTTGAACTGGCTCCACACAAAATGGCAGCGTTCACAATGGTTCCCTGGTCTTCCTCTGAATTGAACCCACTAAATTCTGCTTCCAGGTCTGAGGGAGCTCAAATGCAAATGTGAAAAGAAGTTGTATGAAGTCATGTGTGTCTCCTAAGGGGGAGCTGTGTGAAACCTGTAAAAAGTGATGTGACTTGAATCTGCGTCGGTTGGGTCTGATGACTGCAGGTATGAAAAAATATTAAAAATACATCTGATGGTTGAGTGAGATAGATTGTTGTTGCCCGCTCCTCTTCTCTGCTTAAGGCTCATGGTTAAATTAGCTGCTACTGGCATAAGACACTTGAATCTATACATTCAAGGACCTGGTAGCATTGCATTGTGGGTAATGTAGATCCCTTTAGATCCCTCTTATTTTTTAAGCTTAAGACATTGTGAGTCATGTTATAGGAACTCAATGCTAAATCAGAGAACACTTTAAAAATGACCCTTTATTAACGATGAAACAGAAAAAAACATTGTGTTGAACTGAAACTCGGTCACAACTCAACTGTTGTTTAACAAAAATGCTTCCAGCAACATCATGAATCTATGAGAATGTATTGATTAGTGTTAGTGCGTCGAAAATAGTAGGTGAATGTCTCGCATCGCATGTACAGTACAATGTGTACCTGGCGTGATGATGATGCTGCTGGCTTCTTTGAGGATGTCGATGGTCTGGTCCAAGTTGACCTCTGTGTGAGTGCCGACAATCTCCATTGGCTTACCGCCCGCCGTGGAGGTGGTCCCGTATCCACCCAGGATCACATTGGGCAGGGAACGGTTCATCGCCTTGGGGAGGAGAGGAGGACAACGACAGCTCTGTCTCAGGCGTCTGTGCCGAGTTCACACCTGAACTGACAGGACACACATGCGCGTGTACTCACCACACACATGATGTAGGAGAGGATGGCACCGGAGGAGCCGATCAGAGCGCCGACAATCGTCATGAGGTTGTTGTCTAATAGGAAGCCTTCAAAGCAGAGCGCCCATCCGGAGTAGCTGTTCAACACGGTGATGACCACGGGCATGTCAGCGCCGCCGATGGCTGCGGTCAGCGTCACACCCTGCGGGGAGGATGCAGACGTTCAAACTAGAGTTATTTGAGGCACTTACACAAAGTAAAACCACCTTGTTTCAGATTGTATTGCATCATTTAATCCATGTCTTAAAAAGACTGATTAACATTCGAGCAAACGCAAAGGAAAAGTTGCACATCTCCGATATTTGTTTCCATTTATTTTGAATATGTTTTTTTTTCTTTAAACTCACCATGACAGTAGAAAGCCCAGACACTCCTATCAGACACCCCATGCCTGTACCGTAGCTCGAACTGAGCATGAAGGGCACCATGCCGCCCATTGACGCCGCCATCAAACCGGCGTTCATCATGTGTCGACCCGGCAACAGCAGCGGGGCAGAGTTCAGGACGCCTAAAACCCCAAAAACATTTCCAGCAAACATACTCAGAGAAGCCCGAAATTATTGTCACTCTCCTCGTGCAAGATAAAACACGTGAACACGCTTTCCTCTCTCTCAGCTTCGCGTGTCTTTGAACTGTCAGACGTCCCCGTGGAGGCCTCTAATCAGCCAGGAGTCGGTCCCATCCACCAAACTACAGCCACGCAGCCACTACCCATTACAAATCACCAGAAAGCTTCTCATGTGTTCCTCTTGATCAGTCGCACTGCAACGCAAATTAGGGAGTGCTGACACATGCACAGCCCAGGCCTGGATTTACCAGAGGATCTTTGGCTTTAACCAGATGAAAGAGACAATCAGCGCCAGAGGACGCGAAGCTCAAGTGTGTTTATACAGATATTAGTGTGTCTGTGTCAAATAAGGAACAATGATGAAGGGCAAAGTCTACTGACTTTAAACATGTCACATGCACTAATATATATATATATATATATATATATATATATATATATATATATATATATATATATATATATATATATATATATATATATATATATATATATATATAGTAGCAGTAGTAGTAGTGGCATAATGATTCATAAAAGGATGACGTCACTTAAAATCAATTCTACGTATATACATGGGCGACTGTGACTGTGAGCAGGGTCGTCTTTCAATCGTCTTTCAATCAGAGGATCGGCGGTTCGATCCTCGGCTCCGCTAGCCCATGTCGATGTGTCCTTGAGCAAGACACTTCACCCTCAATTGCTCCCGTCCCTGCGTCTACGGTGTGTGAATGGTTGATGATACTGATGTGGCACCTTGCATGCTGGCTCCTCCCATCAGTGTGTGAATGGGTGAATGATGTTGTGTAGTGTTAAAGCGCTTTGAGTGGTCAGAAGACTCGGAAAGTGCTACACAAGTACGGGTCCATTTACCTTATAAAAATTAGTTTTAGGAAGAAATGTATATATATATATATTCTTGGAGTAAATTCCCTTTACCTTGAAGCTTGCCGTAGGCCACCAGTGAGCCACTGAAGGTGACGCCTCCGATGTAGGTGCCCAGATAAGCCACGGTCTTGAGTACACCGGCAGCTGGGTGAGTGTCAAGGTGAGGGAACTCGATCATGAACTCGGCAACGCAGGTGAGAACAGCGGCCAGACCCACGAGGCTGTGGAAGGCCGCCACGAGCTGCGGCAAGTCGGAGATTTCAATACGCTTGGCAAGCGTCAGACCTGAGATACGAAGATCCAACAAAAAACAGAGTTCAGTAAATCTCTCTGATTTACAACAGGTTGTCTGGATGAGTCAAAGCACCAGACACCGAACTTCTCATGCGCATCGACTACAAAAGATAAAACATAAAGAAAATGGTTAAAAGGCAAACACCTGCTTTCAGTAACATAACTCTTAACAAACAGGGCCGGATCTTGAAAGTCAATCTAATGAGTCCGAAGTTAAGTATTTAAGTGTGTTTTCTTGAAAAACACAAATGTAACATTGAGTAAACCCTCATGCTCCGCTGCCGTAATTAAAACGCCATTTATCATCCTGCCTTCTTGAGTTACTATTAACATGTACAACATTCACACGCGATGACAACATCCATTTATCTCTCTGTATCTGGACCGGATGATTGATGTTCTGTTATGAATTACCAAAAAAAAAAAGGAGAAAAAAAAAAATCACACTCTTCAAAGACCAGAGGAGTCGCATGCGGAGTTAATAACATGTAACGCATTCACGGTGGTCTCGTCGTTTTCTACACAAACTTCTGGACTTAATATTGCGCCATGCCCTTGATTTTGTTTTATTGTTTGAATCAAGACATCACCACGACATGTGTATCTCCGTTATAGACCTTCCTAAAGCAGGAAGCCACCTACCCAGAGTTCCCCCTGTGGCCATGGCCAGAGACATCTGAGACAACAGCTCTGGCGAGGGTTTGAGGGCCCCGAGGGTGGCAGCGACGCCTCCTGCCACTCCCATCATGCCCAACATGTTCCCCAAGCGACTGGTGCGCTGGGCAGAGAGGCCGGCCAGCGCCCCGACACAACACAAGCCTGAGCCCAAGTACATCATCTGAGGTAGGAAAAAAAAAAAGGAGGCAGACTTATTTATGTAGCGCGTCGAGTAAGGTTAGAAAAGTCGAGTTGAAGATGTGAAGAAAAGCTTCGTCAAAATACTGAAAGCTGAAATGATAAGTCAATTATTTGATGAGGCGATGGACAGAAAATGAAACGCTAACTATTTTGATAGTCAATCAATTGTCATGGTTCTCAGTTGTTATTTTTTTTTAGCAAAATTGCTGGAATATTAATGGACTTAATATACCGAGGTTTTGGACTATCGGTGTCAAAAAACGAATAAAAGACGTCACAGTGGACAATACTTGTCATACCAAACAAACTACACATTCCCTTTGATCACAACCACGTTCATCTTCAGGACAACAGACTCTGGCGGTTGATTCATTTCACTGACAAGCTTCTTAAACTAGATACTCAAAGTAAGAGTTGGTAATGTTCAAAAACCTTTTGGGGCATAATTGTTCAAGTTATCTAAACATTCTCACAGCCTATCAATGAATCAAATGCTCTGCCCAACTTGGACACTTTCTCACTAGATTTAGTGACTTCCAGAGCCAGTGCTGGACTTTCCCTAGAAAAGAGGGCTGGATTTTTTTAGTTGGACAATTTTTTAACTGTGGCGTACTCTTCCTGGTTTCTCAACATTACCCACCCGAGCTTTAATACAAGCTACTTGCAAATACTTCAATAGAGAACAAATGTGAGTGGAATGAAGAGATATACGTATCGTTACCTGCTCGATGTTGTATCCAGCAGCCACTGAGGCTCCATATCCCCCAACAAAAGCAGCCCCGGGCAGCATGTACAGGTAGTTGTACTCCGGAGGGTCAGTGGGACGCTTGAACATGTCCAACATCCTCTTGGTGATCAGGAAACCACCTGCATATATTATATATACACACACAAAAGAAAGGGCATTTTTTTCATTGGACTGGCCAAACAATGAATCGGGTTCTCTCTTTTTATTTCAGTGTTTAAATCACGAATGTCAGACCGGCAATGTTGATGGAGGAAACAAAGGCAGCAGCAAGAGCGAGACCCTCTGGCAGGCTGGAGGGTGTGAGACCTCCGCCCATCAGCACCAGGCCTCCAACAGCTGTCAGACCTGCGAGAGAGGACAGACAGATGTCATGCCGTCAGAAAAAAAAACACACCTCGAAATGTGGCCATGAGCACCTCGTGCCGACCCCTGACCTGAGATGGCGTTGGTGACGGACATGAGGGGTGAGTGCAGAGCGGGGGTCACGCCCCACACGGTGTGATATCCCACAATCCCAGACAAGCCGAAGGTGGTGACCATCTGGGTGAAGGCTGCGTTGGGGGAGATGATGCCCAGAGCCAGACAGGTGGACACGCCTACAGAGAGACAGAGCAGTGTTGTTGCTGCAGTATGTCGGACCGGCTCTGTGTACAGTTCTTTCCAGACTGATGTCATGGGGAAAAAAGTAAGCAGTCTTTTTTTCCTATCATTAAAGCAATGGAATAGTTGAATAGGAAAATAACTAACACTTCTATTTTCATAACTATGTTATGCAAGTGTGATGATTCATATTGTTTCTCCTGCACTTCGAAGAACTGAACTCTTCTGTCATTCTTTACCAAAAACGTATTCGGCCCTGTTCAATTATAATTGCATTTAAAAGTTACACTAAGACACAGTGAGCTCAGTGCTCAGAGCAATAAATACTTTCCAAATATGATATTGAATGAAACTTGGGCTGCCACTAACAATAATTTCTTATTATAAATTAATGTGCAGATTGTTTTCTTGATTAATCAATAATACATCAGAGAACAGGGGAAATTATTTCTCCATGCTGACAGTTTCAAGCCCATGGGAACGTCTTCAATTCTCATAATTCAAAAGCATCTGACATTCACATTTGAGCAGCTTAAACCATCAATATATTTGGCATTTTTGCTTGAAAATACATTCAAACAAATAACCGGTTATCAAGATATTTGGACATCATTTCTTAGTTATTGTTTTGCATCAACTCCTTCGGCCTTATTTGGAATTGCACATACAAAAATCAGGGTATGTAATGTTCAGAAAAGCTTTGAAGCGATTTAGGCCAAACAAAACTAAATATTTTCCCTTTTATTTGTATGAAATTGTCAGATTCGTGTCCGACCTGCAGTGTAGACGCCAGCAGAGGTCAACGTGCTGTTGAAGGGAGAGGTCACCGACGTCTTCTCAGCCGCCAACTCTGCGACTGTTTTCTGTTTCACTGGGGCTGGGGGGGCTGTTTTGGGAAGAGGGGCCGGGAAAATGTCCTTGCCTTCCTGGACACAATAGAAAAACACACAAGCAAGACGCGTGTGAGAGCACGTCCACAGAGTTGTGCGTGAGAAAGAGACATCAAGACTTTGGAGTCTTGCATTGTGGGGGATCTCGCCTGGCTGGTGGGAGCATTCGAAACACAAACTCTTGGACCGCATAGCAGGTTATACTGAACAAACAGCAATCACCAACCAGTTAACAGTGGTTTTGAAAGTTAAATTCTCTTATAAGGAGCGTGAATAATGCTTAGTTTAACAAGGGGTAACCTGATAGGTCCTGTTGGGGTTGCATGCTTTCTCTGCCATAAACAACGTGTCAAAGCCAAAATTCCTGGGAAATTATATTTTGAAACGTCCATAACATTCTTGGTTGGATCCAACACGAGCTTTTCCCGAATTAGATGGTGTTTTCTCGTACTCATTTGGCACAGTATCCGAGCATGGTGCCAAGAGGGATGGAGGGACGCCAGCAGGGACGTAGGTTGCAAGTAGACAGTTACATGAAATAGAAAAAAACCACCCCACCTTCATAACAAGAGTCCCACGGATAACATGATCGATTGTTCCATAGTTGAACTCGTCTTTGGGCTCGTAGTGGAAGTATTCCTGGTCTGGGCTAATGGCCTTCAGCAGCTTCAGTACGTTGTTTGAATACAGAGTGCTGGCCTGGGTGGCCAAGCGGCTGGGCAGGTCTGTGTAGCCAATGTGTGTTACTCCCTAGTTACAACAAATAAATAAAATACATCATCAGTAAAATATAAATAAAACAAGCTTTCAAGGATTTTGTTTTGTTCTTGTTCTTGATCAAAGTCGGCTCTCCACGCAGACACCTGACCTTGTGAACGTGCAGCTCTCCAGGCCTGGTGGTTTCGATGTTCCCCCCTGCCTCCGCGGCCAGATCCACCACCACGGAGCCGTCCTTCATCGACTCCACGAACTCCCTTTTGATCAGAATGGGAGCGCGCTTCCCTGCATGGGAACAGGTAACGACACAGGGACAGACGAGCTGCGTCAAATGTTCATGATGTCGTGCAATCCGAGAAACAAGAAAGGCAGAGGAGAGTGACTCCACATTGAAGCTGCGTGAATCCACTTGTGGCCATAAGGGGGCGGAAGAACATCTCAACAAGCGCATCAAAGCAGTATTAGCATCTAAGTGAAATGGTGTGTTGGTCTACCAGATTTGTTTTAATCCCCACCAACTCCTGAGAAAGATATCTGGGTCTTTTGGTGCTAGATGATACATTTTCCATGCTAACCAGCAAATCTGAAACGTTGCTTATCAGTGGTTTATTTAAGTTGTGTTGCAGGAAACAGCTGCTAACAAGGATCGATGTGTGTAAGACCAGCTGAGTCTCAACTAAAAAGTACATTTGCAAGCTGCTAAAAAAGAAAAATAAGCTAAAAAGACTGTGCTTGTAGTAGTTCTCCCTCAGTGGGTTCATCACACTGGTTCAATGGTACTGTGACACGAATATCGATTAATGCAGCTTTAAGCCATCAGAAGGTTAAAGACTGACCTGGAATCAGGGCAGTGGTGATGACAATGTCGACCTCTTTACACTGCTTGGCGAAAAGGGCCATCTCAGCTTCGATAAACTCCGGCGACATCTCTTTGGCATAACCGCCGACCCCGTCGCCGGACTCTTTGATGTTGACCTCTAAGGGCTCCGCCCCAAAGGATTTGAACTGCTCCAGAGCCGCTGGCCTGACAGTCAACACCCAGTCGGGTTACTCATCACAACCACCATCACTTCAGTCTGTGACACAATGCTTCATCTACTACCTGGTGTCAAATCCTCGGACAATGGCTCCCATTGACTTGGCTGTACCTGCTGCTGCCAAACCAGCCACTCCACCTCCAATGACCAGGACCTGTGTGCGTCAGAATCATCTCCATGCATTATTGTTCAAGGATGGCACTCTTCGATACACGTTGAAAAGAGATAAGAAAAGATTGTGGCAAGACACTCACGATGGCCTGGATAATACGTAGAGGGTTACCTTAGCTGGGGGGACTTTTCCTGCAGCTGTGATCTGACCAGTAAAGAAGCGGCCAAAGTTGTTCGCGGCCAAAACCACAGCTTTGTACCTACAAAACAAGCATTTACTGTGACTAAAATTCCTGAACAGCGACGAACATTTCATACTTATCCACTACCTAAAAAAACAACAACATTGATAAGCTGCAACTTCAAATCATTTTTATAATATAAATATATGTAAAAGAGGACATATTACATCAATACTAACGTCATTACACTGGTTCTTTTAACCTTGACGATTGATCTTTAAATTATTTGACCTGAAAGCACCTTCAGACCTCTCAGATTACTTATCTGAGTATGTTACAAACCGTTCGCTGAGGTCGTCGAGCGCCAGCTTAAACAATGTACCAAAAATGACTTAAAAATAGTTCAGTAAATAGTATGTTCAGACACAACACACTTATTTGCCATCACAAATAAGACAAACAAGTTCTGTTGATAGTTTTACTGAACAAATTTGATTGGTTTCATTTATTGTGTTCCATTTGAGCTGCATTATGTTATGAAGGATGCTATATAAGTACAGCTGATTATTATCATCGTATTCGTTGTCTTTACCCGGCGATGTTAGCCATGGAGCTGAGTGCGTCGTAGCCCTGCGCGATGGTGACTCTGGGCACCTGGTCCATGGCCAGCACGTTGCTCTGCCTCTCTGACAGCTTCCTCATGAGCTCTGGGTTCTGCGCTGGGTAGATGAAGCTCACCAAGGTGGAGTGAGGCTTCAGCAGGTCGGCCTCGCTCAAACTGGGGGCTCGAACCTTACGGCAGAAACAGGATGTGAGAGGAGGAGATGTTCAGTAATAGCTACACCTGGGATTGTGTTATTCGCAGAGCAAACAGCAGGCGTGTGCAAACCTTCAGGACCAAATCCGAGCCGAGGGCCCCATTGACGTCAGTGATGGTGGCTCCAGCGTCTCTGTAATGCTGATCGGAGAACTTGGACTCCTCTCCGGCTCCGCTCTCCACCTGCACCTTGAAGCCCTGTTTGACCAGCGCCTCCACCCCCGCAGGAGACAACGCCACGCGGCGCTCGTTCTGCAGCGTCTCCTTCGGGACCCCAACCACCAGGTCCTTGTAGAGCACACCTGAACACAGACACCAGCTGATAGTCGATGCTGCTGAACGTAAAGCGCTTGGGAAATGCATGCCTTTATCGAGAAACTGAAACATATCAGAAGCTTTCATACAATTAAACAAAATCATTTTATTATAAAATATAATTATTCCTTTTTGTGCCACAGTGGGTCCCCCCATAGGCTCTCTCTCCCGCCAGTCACTCTCCTGCACAGCCCTTCATACCTCCTATTGAAATACACACGCCACTTTAACGTTACACTTTCACATACACTACACTTGTTTAAGACACTGTCATCCGTTTGTCTGTGCCCTTTATTGTAAATTTAGTTTATAGTTCTTGCACTGTGTTGATTGTTGTTGTTTGTCTCATCTACGCACCACCCGCCAAGACAAATTCCTTGTATATGTAACACACCTGGAAAATAAACGGTTCTGATTCTGACAACACAGGAGAGCATGCGTATACGGCCGAGATTGTGCGGCTGGAAACAGTGTCGGGTTGCACATTTCTCTCCATACACGGCGCGGTGACCTCGCCACCATGGAGACATTATTAGCAGGTGATTGGCTCGGAGCCAGCACACACAGAGAGGCCTGCACTCCCACATGGACACGCTCACAATTCAGACTTATAAAAGCACTCAGTAACTCACAAAAGTCTCACTGGCACTCGGTGACATGTGGCCCGCGAAACAGACTCGATAAACAAACGCCCGTGAGCGTAATCTGCCAGACGGCTGTTAAGCTTTTTACATGTCACCTTTAACTGACCTCTCATGTGTTCTCACATGTTAGCAGCTCCTACAGTGAGCATATAGCCAGGGCCCTGTTGTGGGAATATCTCTAGCAACCTGCTGCAAACAGTCCATGATCTGTGGAGTTTTTCCCCTACCCTTCTGGCAAGAGGGAGAGTGTCCTTGACTGAACTCTCATTCCTCAAGCACGACACAGAGGAAAGTCAAACCACAAAAAAGCATGCAGGCCCGGGCCGTCCTCTGTGAAAAACAAAAAAACAAACATTTTGAAAGGGAGATTTTAATAGAGCTGTACATGTCCTACCTCTGGAGGCCTTCTGGTCCCATAACACAGGGAATGTCCTGAAATGCCTCCTTCCAGGGATCCTCTGATGAACCCCTTTCTGCAGCAACACAGCAGAAGAGCTGGAGATGCAGCGCAGGAGGCTCGACATGGCCGCTGAGACTCCCTCGAGCTCTTGAATATGAACACGAACAAGCAGAGGTAGGTGGTAAGTTAACTCTACTTCTTCATCTGCTGTCAAATAGCAAAGCACATTATAATCAGGCCCCCACGATTAGGTCCTGAGCCCCCCCCGAGTCACACACTCTGGGTGTCGGTGCTGCGAGGCCTACGGACAGCAAAGTGACATTTCAGCTCTGCAGGACACGACACACGGGGTTGATTACACACCCCGGATTTGTTCGCGAGATCTGGAATTATGACGGCACAGGGGGGGCAAACTGTGCCAAGTCTGACCGGGTTGTTGTGAGCAAGAGCAGAGAGAAGACGGCAGGGAAATCAGATCAAACGTTGTGGGGCTTAAGGGGACAGCTCAGACTCAGACTCAGACTCAGACACACACCTTGCAGGAGTAAACTGTACAACACAAATAGCTTACTGGTCTCCCCTCAAAAAACTAAAAAACACAATGTAATCACCAAATACAAGTGTGAATCTGTAGTATTCTGCTTAGTGTTTGGATTTCTGAGTCTGCAGTTTCTTTCTTTTTTTCATTCATTCATGCATTCATTTAATTCATTCTTTGAATCCCACGGCCAATCAGTGCCCTTCATCCTCCACCGTTTTGCTGATTTATTCCCACATATGAAGGATTTGTTGATTCCAGTATTATTGTCAGACTTGCCTTTCAGATTCCTAGAAAGAGCAGGTTCAACTTCCCCTCAATAGCAGGGTCACCTGTGCGATGTCCTTACCCCAAATCACCCGGTCTGCTTCTCGCGGGGACAGACAGACGACCTTCTGCAGTTTCGATATCACTGCTGCACTATTTATGTATAAATAGCGAGTCATGTGACTCCACTCATGATCCCTGAAGCAGATAAACTCCGCTGACCGACTACCTGCGAATCAAAGTCATGATTAACATGTTTATCAGAAACAGTGATTTGTATATTTATTTTTCAAAAAGTATGCATACTTACACGTGAGGTAGTATATCCACGCAGTTTTTAAAATAGCAGAAACATTTTTTTACACACACAAATAATTGTGGAATATGTTGCACATTTTTGTTTCAATTTCTTTAAATGTGGTGCATTTTACTTTCTGAACGCAGGGTGGCGCCAGAGACAGGTGTCAAACTTAATTGTTGGACGACTAAGACTATTCCTTGCTTCTTTATTTCAAACACTATTATTAGCAGGATATTACATACCCCTATATATTTCCTATGGCTTTATTTTGTATTCATCATATTTTTGGGGCTAATTTGATGTACACATTTTATCTACAACATGGACACATTTCAAACAGCGACCAGACCGAGTAAATTGAGAAATTAGGTAAGAAAATAAGAAAAGGACAAATACATACAAACAAACACGATAATAGAATTAGCATATAGACTGTGGTAATAGTCTTTTGAAATGTTTTTAATGGCAAATATAAGAAAAATATAAGAAAATAGTAAAAACTGAAAGGAAAATGAAAGAATTAAATGACTATGAAATGATGAAAGACTTCCAAAACCTCGCTGTATAAAAAAGTTGAATTTAAGTTACTGTACTGTTACTGTATTATGTAACTCCATAATAAATAGCAACTTTATAATTGCACATTTGTGGAAGCGGAAACCAGCGCGTCGTGTCGCGCAGGAAAAGGTTTTGGTTGGCCATCTTCTTTTCCACCACATGGGTTTTGTAAACATTGGTCTGTCTTGTTGTACCAGCAACGTCAACGCTGGGGAGCATTTTAACCACCATTCACATCTGGTATGCTAGCGCCTCGCAGTTGTTGTCAAAGTCTTTACTTTAGCATTTAGCTCTTCGACTAGCTTAGCGCAAGCTGTAGCTTCGCTCGCGGTAACAGCGCCGCTAAAGTGCTATGGCACGAGCGTCACTCCTTCTGCACGTGTCTGTTCTTGACACTGTGAAGTTGTGTCAGTGAGAGTGCTGCTGCTGGTCAGTAATGTCTCTGAGGCTGCTGCCAGTGGACCCCTCGGACTGGGGCTCCCAGAGGTGCAGGCTGGGTGCGGGCTTGATGTCCTCGCTGGGTCTGAGTCTGGGCTCCCCGCTGCTGGTGTCTGTCCCCTGGGGGAGCTGCCTGTGCACCGCCTGGCCCCGCCCGGACCTGGCGGACGGCTTCCTGCAGATGGACCTGAAATGCACCACTTCCGGTCTCGTTTCTCACCCACCCGCTCGTCTCCACCTGGACCCCGGCCAGCTCACACCTGTGCCCTGCCCCAAGCTGAAAGGTGTGAGGATCACCGTGGTGGTGCAGAGTGTTGATTTTAAGAAACGTACACCTCCTGGCCTTGTGCACGAGCTGGTGAAGGACACGCTGAAAGGTGTGCATGTGCACGAGAAGCACGTGATAAACCTGGAGAGTTTTGGCACAGAGATCAGATATGTTGTCGTCGAAAGCATCAATCTGGATTGTGCCAGTGCTGGAGTCATCACCTCGAAAACAAGTGTGGAGATAGTTGGCATGCAGACACTACGGCATTTCAGGAGTCAGCTGCAGGAGCAGCAAGTAGTCCCCATGGGAGGACTGGAGGAGGTCAGCATAACGGTATTACAAGTATTCACAAGTGTTCCCACAATGTGACGCCTGCCATCTTTTCATTACGTTCTAGGTGAGCGCCTCCCTGAGAGAGATGCTGCAGCTGCCGCTGCTCTATCCAGGCGCCCTGAGCTCTCTTGGCGTGTCGTGCCCCAGAGGTGTGCTCCTCGTGGGGCCTCCAGGCGTGGGCAAGACCCTGCTGGTCCGCAGAGTGGTGGGGGAGGTGGGAGCCAGCCTGGTGGTGGTCAGAGGGCCAGAGGTATTTATTAAATCCACAGCGTGGGTATATGTCGCCAAAATCCACACGCATTCGTAAATTGTCTGAGCTCTCAATTGAGAAGCTGCGGAAAGATAATCCGACAAATATAGTACTATAATGTCATATTCTAGCAGAAGTACTGCTAGATAAGTGTGTGATTCATCTCCAGTCAACACTGCTGCGTCAACCTATTACCTACCTGCACATCCTGGAATAGGCTTGTTGGTGTGATGATATAGATTGATTTCAACGAAATATTTTTAAACAAATGAAACGCTTCTAAAACACATTCACTTTTATTTTGTGAAACACTTTTTTGCCATGCATTTTATATAAAAACAGGTTATTGTAATTAATAGTAATTAGTGAATAATAACGTCAGGTGGTGGGATCGCGGCCGGGTGAGAGTGAGGAGAGGCTGCGAGCTGTGTTTGAGCGCGCTCGCTCCGCAGCTGAAGAGGGCCCCTGCGTGCTGTTCCTCGACGAGTTGGACTCTCTGTGTCCGAGGAGAACCGGCTCGTCGGCACCAGAGAACCGCCTGGTTGCCCAGCTCCTCACGCTGATGGACGGGATGGAGCAGTCGGATCGCTTCCTCATCGTCGGTGCCACCAACAGACCGGACAGCTTGGACGCCGCGCTGCGCAGGCCTGGAAGATTTGACAGAGAGGTGGGGGGGAGGGGACGATGTAATACGTGACCCATTACATGATGAGAAATGTAAATGCGGCTTCTGACAATCTGGATTTTTTTACGGCTCTCCTTCAGGTTATCATTGGAGCGCCCACCTTGCAGCAGAGAGAAGCCATCTTGTCTGTTCTGTGCGCGAGGATGCCTGTGTGTCCCAGTGTGGACATGGCAGAGCTGGCACAGAGAACTACAGGCTATGTAGGGGCGGACCTCAGCGCCCTGTGCAGAGAGGCTGCCATGCACGCCATACGAGGAAGCTCAAAGGTATGAGCAGCAATAAAATAAAAATACAACACTAGTCTTTTATCACTTCTCGGGAACATTTTAGTGCCCTTCAGAGCCACATGTAATATACATGCAGATTGGAGTGCAGTTCACACTGCACGTCACGTGTCTCAAATTATTTTTGATCACATTTCGCTGCTTCGCTTACTTTTGATTTTATATGTAGGGCTGAATAGGGAAAAAAATACATTAGTTTCCGGCTTCACAGCAAGAGAAGAAGCGTGTTTTGGTGGTTATTTGGCAACCCAACAAGTGTGTGCGTATTAAAAGTTGTGTCTTTGTTGTGTCATAATTAAAACAGCTGTGTGTCCTGCTATGTGTACTATAAAGTTGTTTTGGCATCTCATAAATATATCAGAGATGCACTATGGTGTATATCTGGCCACATTATCCAGATAAACCTATAATATGGTTTGCAAGGTCATCACATATTTGCACCCAGGAATCCTTAGAAATGAGTATCAAGGGGATTATCCTAAAAAAATAAAGCACAGACTGCTCCAATCCCTCCAGAGAGTTAAAGACATACATTTATGAATGTGTTTTCCGTGTTATTGTTGTCTGCAGGGTTCAGGAGAGGAGGCGGTGGGCATGAAGCACTTCCACGAGGCCCTAAAGGTGGTGAGTCCCTCCTGCCTGCGGAGTAGCCTGGGCAGGACGGAGCTCTCTCCGACGTCCTGGGAGCAGATCGGAGGCCTGGATGAGGTCAAACTGCGACTCAGACAGGTAGCTGAGCATCAGCGTTTGAACTCTACAAATGTAAAACTCAAACCGTTTGAGCATGTTGACTGACAAAGAAAAACACTCAATTGTCCTCTATCTGTCGTCTCTTGTGTCTCAACATCACAGAGTATCGAGTGGCCGATGATGTACCCCGAGGCGTTTGTCCGTCTGGGTCTGAGTCGGCCCCGCGGCGTGCTGCTCTACGGACCTCCAGGATGCGCAAAGACGACGCTCGTCAAGGCCGCCGCCAGCTCATCTCACTGCGCCTTCCTGTCCGTCGGCGGCGCTGACCTCTACTCTCCCTATGTCGGCGACTCGGAGAAGGCTTTGGCGCAGGTACATCTTTTTTTTTCTTCGCGGTAACGCCCCCTGAGAACGGCTGCTGTGGCTGTGTCTTCCCGTTTCCTCCACAAAACACCTGCACCCTGTCTGTCCACGCGCAGCTGTTTCGCCAGGCGCGGGCCTGCGCTCCCTGCATCCTGTTCCTCGATGAGATCGACTCTCTGATTGGCTCGCGGTCAAACAGTCAGACGCCCAACAGCGTGCAGACGCGCCTCCTGTCCGTGCTCCTGAACGAGATGGACGGGATCGGCCTGAAGACGCTGGAGAGGAGAGGAGCCGAGAAGATCCTGCAGGCGGGGGGAGCGGAGGAGAATCACACGCAGGGACAGGTTGGATGTCATGGAGGCTGTTTCTCCTCCTTCCACTTGCTTG
This sequence comes from Clinocottus analis, assembly GCF_023055335.1. Lineage (NCBI taxonomy): Eukaryota > Metazoa > Chordata > Actinopteri > Perciformes > Cottidae > Clinocottus > Clinocottus analis. Next base: position 21,166,686 of record NW_027175820.1, read on the forward strand.
ATGCAACATCACCTGATCAGTTAGAGGCGATGCAGTCGACGCTTCATGTCATAAACTGTTTTGGCTCTTTGACAGTTGGACTGCCAGGAAGTATGCAACAAAGATGTGATGGTTGTAGCCGCCACAAACCGACCCGACTGCTTAGACAATGCTCTTCTCAGACCTGGCAGGCTGGACCACATCATCTATGTGCCACCACCTGACCAGCAGGTAAGCCTTTTGTCTCGAGGTTCTACTCTATAGCAATCTTGTCAGAAGGTTTTTTTTAAAAGTGATTAAAAGACGATAACCATGCATTTTTGTATCTGTGTGTAAGCAGATAACTAATATTGTAAATCTGTGTCTAGACCCGTCTTTGCATCCTGAAGATGTGCACGAAGTCGATGCCCCTGGGTGCTGATGTGCGTCTGGAGGAGCTGGCCACAAAGACGGAGCTTTACTCTGGAGCTGACCTGGAAAATCTCTGTAAAGAGGTAAAGTGAAAAGCTTATTGTTCCAAAACACCAAATGTAAACCTGGTATTAAGTGTTTGACAAATGGATGAAGTACGAATGAAGACTCTTTTTGTTTTCCAGGCCGCGCTGTTGGCGCTACAAGATGAAAACATGGAGGCTTCTAGCATCAAGCATACCTACTTCCTTCGGGCCCTCAGCAAAATGAGCCCCTCTCTCACTGCCCAGCAGATCCAAACATATCACAAACCTCCCAGATGACAAACCACATATGATCATGTCCGCTGCTTTGATACAATGTATTGTTACAGAAAATTAAACAAAGTAAAAGTGAACTTTTGCTGTTTTCCTGTTTCATTTATTCATTTTTGATCACTTACAGGAACAAAAAAAAGCCTTATTGTTTGACTAACCAGCTGTTGACTTTCAGTTGTCAAATGTGGGCACAAGAGGGTGCTGCACACCCAGAAAATGTATTGATCACTGCCTTTTTAGATATGTTAATGAATTGGACACCACTAGTCTCTTTCGTAGCAGGAAGCTCCGTCTGTCTACGTGCCTTTCGCCTCGTACAACCTCTCCTCCAGCCTACATCAGCCGAGCTCACAGGATGCTGCGCTAAGAGACATCAAGGACCTCTCAGCAACAACAGGTGAGAGCTTCCACGCAGCTGCCTCTGACTTCTTGACTTTCATTTCCTGAACGGACTCATCCTAAATGGAAATGTGATACATTTCTCCTCTAGGTATTTGAAAGATTTGGGAAAATGGTTGGATTCCTCCAAATATTGAAAAAGAAAAAGGAGGTGAGCTGTCATTTTCTGTGTTGTTCTCACATGTTAAAAATGAATTTGTACTGTGTGAATGTTAGATTTGTCTCTTTATTGATGCACTAAAAACATATTTTGTCTCCGTGTATTTCAGCTGATCCCTCTGGTGGGGTTCATGGCTTTTGCTGCAACAGGAGCCACGTCTGCTGCTCTTTATTTTCTATTTACTAAGCCTGATGTGATGTGAGTGTTATTGTACTTTTTTCTCATTTGATATAATCATATCTAACTGCATTTACTTACTATTTCCTGTTCTTATACTTTAATCTGACTTCTATCAGCCTCTTTTTTATTTAAAGCTTGATATTGATGCAAAAATGTCATTCACTTATAGCTTGAATAGGTCCAAAAACCCAGAACCATGGGAGAGACTGAATCCATCAAAACCCCAAAAGGTAATCTGTAATCTATTTCTAACAATACATCACATTTTTTCACTGTCGAAGTGGTTGTGAAGAAGCCCTTTTTTTATTTTTTTTTTATCGGCACGGAATCACAAGCAGAAACATGCAGGGTGCCGCCGCAACCTGCTGAGTCACTGAGGTAGAAATGTTATCAACGTAGACCCAGCCTGCCGTTGCAGGAACAGATTAATTATGTTTATTTGGGTCCACGTGTTGGGACAAGCTGCTCGTGTCACATGTCACTTTAATTTGGTGCAACACTTGCAAATGTGTCAGGTGACGCCTCATTTGTTGTTGTTTTTTGGCATTTCGCTGCAGCTCATCACCATCAATCAGCAGTGGAAGCCAGTGGAGGAGCTGGAGTATGTGAAGAGTCTCACCAAGTAAAAGACCCACCGTGATGCCCCCGCTCCCTCCCCCTATCAGTCTAACAGAATCCTTTCTGCACAAACTTTGCTTTGACACTCGGTGTGCGGAAATGCTTCTGCTCCACTGGTGGGGTTTCACCCTGCTCTGTACTGACCCAGCACCAGGACATCGATCCACAACAGTAGAAAGCTATCGTAACAAAAATGCTGAATGTGACTACTAACATGGTGTTTCATTGCTCTTACAGTCGATGTTAATGTACGATAGAGTCTCGATGTGAAGGGGACAATGTAAACTCAGTTATGTAATTATGTTCTCATAGGTAACGTACTGTACAGGTTCAATAAATTATTATTGTGAGTTCCACTTTCAGAGTGTTTCTTTTTTGTTATCAATCGTTGGAGACTCTTGGCATCACCTGCATCCCGAAAAGTGTGTTTGACCTTTTAAATACACTGTTGTAAAGCTTCAAAGAAGTGCTGCATCGCTCCTTTTCATTAAAAATGTATCACTAAACATAATAAAACATTAATATGAGGCTGGTGATAATCTATTGCTTCTGTCTGTCGACAAATCTGTTTATCTGTACACAACTAAAGTGTAGCAGCAAGTTACTGCATCTTTTCAAGAACTAATCTTGCACATACAACCAAAACATGTTGTGTTTTCCTACACTTTGTAAGAATTAAACAAACAAGATATAGCATTATTTAGTGAGCTTTCCTGCTGCTGATTTTGTTGCTTTTGTTGCAAGGTCATTTCCCCATGTGTCTTCATGCTAAGCTAAGATAAGCTAAGCTAAGCTAACTGGTAACTCAACCTCCGTAGGTTTTTAGTGTGCAAACGCTTCTCGTTTGACTCTCAGCAGGAAAGCGTAGTTCCCGAAATGTCAAACTTCCTTTAAAGATTTATGTCTCACGACTTTTGGCTAAATGACTAAAAATGTAGTGAGGAATTGATTCATGCATTGTTGACTTGGAGATTGATTAATGGCAGGATATGCTTTCAGGTCGTTATCACGAGCTCAATGTTTTTTTCACTGGGGACAGAATGAGTCAGAGAACGGGCGTAACGAATGCTGGTAACTGACTCTCCATTTCCGTGTCCTGGTCAAACAAGCGTGAAATCTCTGTAGTGAAAAAAGTAAAATGCTTAATATTTATTTGTCAGAATTACTACAATCACCGGTGAATAAAACACAATAAAGCCCAAAAGCCTTAAGTCCTCCAAAATAGGTGATTGTTTAAGTCGACATGTTTTTAACAAGGTCAATAATGAAACTCCTTGAAGTAAAACTTAGCTTTTTTGTTCTGTAATTTCAACATTTTATGAAAAAAAAGACACTATCAGTATATGTTTGAATGTTGCAAATGGTGAATAGTTGCCAGCGAGGACATCTATAAAGTAATTACAGCCATAAAATAAATAAGCCAATGCACTCATCTGCTTAGTTTATGGCTGTGTGGGCTTAACTCCCATTGTTTTTTGTAAACCTAGACAATCCTCTCAACATCCACCTCCTATCTCAGAAGAGCCTGTAAACATCAGAAACCCCTCCCACGGTGTCTGACTATACGGCGCTGTGTGGCGGAAAGGGTTTTCATCAATTATTAAACATTAATCAAAGGGTGTGAACACAGCGAGAGACAGAAGAAGAGTTGTGTTTCCTGATCTGTTGGAGCTGCTCCTTTCCCCCAGTTTGGTTTCACTTACACGCACGTTGGGCAACACATGACCGGGTCAGGGAGGATGTGTCACATTTGTCTCTCTATATATATAAAGAAATAACTCTTTGTGCTAATAAAAGACCGTGGAAACAATGACAGAGGAGGAAGGATGTAGCTCGTGGTGCTGGAGTTGGTGTACGTGACTCGGTCGCAGATGTCGTGACACCACAGACCATGTGACCAGCGAGGAAACAGGTATCACCCAACAGAGCGTGAAAAGTGAGATGTGGAGTTCCTGTGAAATGTCGTGGTGCATTTTGATGCAGGAAACACTTTCTCCTGACCCGCATAGTGTCAAGAGACACTTTGAGCCCGAAGGGGTGAAAGTGTCAATAAGTTAACACAATTAAGTTTTATTCAGTGTAGTTCATTAAATCATAATTGACCAGGAGTAATGGAATCTAACTCTGAGTTTGTAAGTCTAAATTTGTCCAGCTTTTATCTGACGGGGACAAAGACATGATTGTTAGATCCCTCAGCTGATCCAGTGATAATGTGTTTGCTGATTTAGGTTAAAATAGATTTTAAATGTTGGGACATCCATTTGAATCTTAGTTCAACAGCACGTTAGTGGCTTTTAAAAAAAATTGATAACAAATGTAGGAAAGCTAAACAGTCACTGAAATGTAAAAAGACGTTTAACCTATATTTAGAGAAAACCTCACTTTCATTCTACATTCTGCAGCTGCACCACCATCCTGGTCACCCAGATATATTAACATATATACCTCCAATATTATAGGAATTGTGTTCAATCTGTAACACCTGACATTCAATGTTAGTTGTATTTTTATATTAAAGAAAGTATTCTGAGAGGATGGTTGACTTGACTGCGGTAACAGACGCAGAGTTTAGGTGAGCGCTACCTTTTCTGTTACTTCAAACCCAGCGCTTCTCTCCTCTCAGGGTTTACTAACTCAAGAGCCTCCACTTTACCTGCTTTCTGAGCCAAGTGGACTATGGTTTGTTTTACAGATTCAGACACTAGTGAGTGAAGAGGGCTCATTACATTTATGGTCCGCTGAGGTAAGGCGCGGTCAGCTGGAAGCGGTTAACTATTAGCTCTGCTACAGTACAAACAAGAGCTGAAAGCATTCGGTTCCCTAGAAACTGACCCACTCCCAGTTAACTCATGGAGTCAATGGCAATAATAAACCTTTGATACGAGTGGAATAAAAGTCTAAACTTCCTAACGCGAAGCTGCTTATAAATTAAAGATACTGAGAGACATACAAAAGATTAAATACTTTATTATAAACAAAAAAAAAGTGATCAAGTTCCTGATTTCCGTTGATGATTAATATCTGGCATGGAAAGGTCAACCATAAAACCCCCTCACATGCTATTAACACCGTTATTGGCAAATTTCAACTAACTCCTCCTTCTCTGAAATACTGAAGATTTCTCAAACCTGTCTGCATTAATATACTGTCAGTTAGATATGAAACAAAGCAGAGCTTTAAGTGAGAGTCTGAAACATACTGACGTCCAGCCACTGTAGTGTTTTTAACCATTTTCAAAGTCATTCACACTTTGATTGTCAGTACAGAGACATGCTAGAGTAAAATGTTACGTGTCATTTAACTGTTTGTCAGTTCTAACTGATATAATAATACCTACAGTTGTTGTCTATTTAAAAAAAAGAAGAAAAAAAAAGAAGTTGTCCTTACAGACTTTGGCTGAAGAATGTGAATGATTAGGTGGTGAGGATGGCCTGTGTGCATCGTGAACACAGTTTTAAATCAAATGGCAATGAGGTACCTTTTCATTTGCTGACATCCTCAGAAAAAAAATAACAAAATCCTCGCACACAGTCGCTACACTTTGTAACAAAAACTCAAATTCACACCTGATGAAAAAATACAAAAACAAAAGTTCACCGTTGGAATAGGCTTTGATGGTGAATTAAGAGCAAGTTTTTTTCTGTTCTTCATTCGTCTCGATCGAGACTTCAAGCGTTCAATCTCCACTCTGCGCTTTTGGGAGCGTGAGGGTGTAAGGTCTCTGGAGGCCGTCGTAGTCCTTTAATTAGAAATGTGCATCTCCTGCAGTCTCACTGACGGCCTTTTGGCACCAGTCTTTTTCTTTTTTTTCCCATTTATATACTGAATACCGTCTCTACGGCTACAGCACCGGCAGCGGTGCGTCACCCCGGCCCTCTGTGTACTCTACTCTCTGCCGCCTGGGCTCCATGAACTGCTGGATGGATCACCAGCATGAGTCTCTCTCTCTCTCTCTCTCTTTCTATCTCTCTCTCTTGCTGACTCTCTCCTCAGGCGCTGGACTGCTGGCAGTGTGTACAATTGTGTACCAGCCTCAGCCTGTGCGTCTGCACCTGCACCGTGCACCTGGTGAGACCGTAGGTGTGAAGCAGGAGGTGGCGGGCCTTCGCCTGGACGTCCTCCCAGCTGGTGGCGCTAGAAGGAGCTGTGGAAGGAACAGTTGAGGTGAGCGAGTTTCAGGGCACTGGGACACTTTACTGGAACAGAGCCATATCAAATGTGCTGAGCTCCATCTTCCCTTGAGAATGTGGGGTGTAGTAGTGCGTGTGTGTGTGTGTGTGTGTGTGTGTGTGTGTGTGTGTGTGGATCATACTGTTAGGAGAATTTGCAAAGCCGATATTGTATCGATATAAACGCCAAGTTTCGTTCTTATATAACTATTAATATTGCAAATACAGATGACAATTTTTGGTGATAATTGCTTTTTCAATCCACTAGATGGTGCTGTGTTTCTTTTGACCAAACGCATAATTTGCAGTTGAAAAAAAGGGATTACATCTTAATACATGTTATCACAATACTCATAATGACATAATCCCCATCAACGGAATACTGGAAAATCTCAAATATTTAGTTTGTGTACGTTTACTCCAGTATTTGGAATTATTATTATTATAATTATTATAGTCCGGGATTAGGGCTTGAGCTGAAAGGTCTGGTTTTAAAGTATGTTGTTTCACAATCTTTAATCCCACATTTGAGCTCCTCTTGCGTTTGTTTCCTGCAGGTGACACAAGTTGAGTGTGTAGAACCGCTTTGAACAATGAACACACAGCTCCCTCTTGTGAGGAGTCTGGAGACTGCCAAACATGAATTTGAGTAAACTGTAAAGCAGGTGGAGTCAAATATATGGGCCGAGGGCCAGAACCAGGCCGCTGAAGGGTTCGATCCTAGAGTATGTATTTTTACTGACATTCCTATTTGTCCACTGGGTTGCTGCATTGTTGTGAGAAAGGAGAAGTTAATGTTTACTTTGTGTGTTCACAAAACCTTTCAGTGCTTGAGAGGATAATATTTAGCATCACTATCAGACTCATCATGGCAAAAAATAGAAATATTGGCAGGTTTAGTGGTAGCAGAGAGACATCTCATGCTGTTCATCATTGGTTTTGCAAATTAATTGTTTATTAATTCTGGTACGGCTCGCTTGAGATCAAATTGGGCTGTGTGTGGCCCACGAAGGGAAACAACTTCACATCGCTGCTGCAAACTAAACCTTTGAAGCGCCTCACATCTCAATATGGGTAAGAGGCTCAGGAGCCAATACCAACATGTGCTAGACAATACTACATTGTTCCAATGTCATCAGTTAAGATTTACCCTCCCTCGCTTTTATATTTTAAATGTTGCGAAATAACGGCTTAAATTCAAACTGGATCAAACAGAAGTTGGCGCTCGTGTTGTGAAGAGTGAAAAGCAAGAACTGTGATCAGATGAAGGTCTAGAGGTCTAGAGTTTTTCTGCAACTTATACATTTGGCAGAAACAAGTCTCAGCACGTCATGCGTCGAACATCATCTCCGCCGTGAAGCCTGATGGAGGCAGCGTCACCCAAACAAACACCGAAGCCGAACGCAAGCTAATTCCACGGCAGACGTTGCTTCAGAGGGATAACGACAAACATTGTTGCTCTGACAAGTTGCTAACACTTAACACGCTGCCAAAATCCACACTGGAAACGGTTTAAATCAAAGTGGTGGAGCCAGAACACTGACATGTGCCGATATGGATTCCTCTGAGAATCTGTGGAACGACTTGAAGGTAGATGCTCCTGGACGAAAACGTTTATCTAACGTGACTGAGTTGGAAAAAATCTTAAACAAAAGACTCCAGATGCCAGAATCCGACACGCTTCAAGCTAACATCACTGCCAGTGGTATTTTTTTATCAAAGTAGTTTTCCATGAAATTTTCAGTAATTATGCGACTCACTTAATTAGAAAAGATTAGATTAGCTGGTCGACAGAAAAATAATCTGCAAGTATGATGATAATTGATGAGTCGTTTCAGTAATATTACGTATATAAGACAAATATTTGGTAGTTCCAACTAAAAATGGTGAGGATTTACAGCTTTTCTTTCTCTCCTATCATCAAAAACTGAATATCTTTATGTTTTTCACTGTTATTTTTGACAAAAAGAGACTACTTGATGACGTTATTTAGGCTTTTAGTGACTTGTGTGACATTTTTCACTACTCTTCAGTGACGTGATTATTTCTGAATTAGGGATGAAAGACCAGAAAAATCAGCATTTTTTTATAGGTGAAAAAAAGAAGCCCTTTATATGCACATTGATTTAAACCTTCATGGGATTACAAAAACCTACCTAGGAATTAGTCATGTAACATAATAATTCAATCATCTGTTTTTTGTGTGAAAACTAAGAAAGAAAATGTAAATACGTGCATTGATTAGTATTGTGTCTAAATAATACATTGTCAATTTGACTATAGTACTGAACAGAATAGGAGTGTAAACACATTGCTATGTTATTGTCATTGTGTTATGTAGCTACTCACTGAGCTGCAGATGCACTATCGCTGCAGTCTTGTCCGCGGTCAGCGCCCAGACATTCAGCTCATCGACTGACTGGACGTCCTCCAGCTTCAGGAGGTCCTCTTTGATTCTCAGAGTGTCCAGATGTCTGGGAACGCCTGACACAGCAGGATACAAACATCACCGCACTAAACACTCGACAACATCATCTGACGGGAGTCTGGGACCAAAGACTTACCCTCCAGCACGATGACTGCTGTGTCTCGTATGATGCGTAATGTGGTGAAGAGAACCAGAATGGAGAAGATGTAGGTACAGATGGGGTCCGCCAACTTGAACTCCGGCTGTGAAGTCAGAGGAAGTATATTGTTACTTATTGTTACTATGTATGTGCACTGGGTGGTGCTGTTCGGGTCCACTAAATAACTAAATAGAATAGGATTGACGACAGGTGTCAGACCCCGGAAAAGGCACAGGTTTTCAACCGCAAGACAACACTTCACAGGCGCAATTACAGCATTACACCACATATGAGCATCACTGGACAATATCATGTTGTGCAACCACCGAAGTACAATAAAACACATGTTATACCTAACCAACTGTCTGTAGATCCTTCGAGCAAGTAAGCTAACGGGACATGAGCGATGCAGGCCATTAGCGCGTCAGCCTAACCAAACTAGAGGAAGAGGCACCTCAGTAGCCCACGAGGAGGACGGGCTCCTTTAAGACTATAATTACGCATCCCTTTATCATGCACACGATTGCATGCTCAGCCATCCCGGTAGTTCATTTCAAGTAATGTCTATTTAACCAATAGAAGGCTCGACGCATCTTTGGAAGCCAACCTGGAAGTTCACATCTTGTTCCCTCGGAAAATTCCTGTTGCAATCTCTTACAGCCAACAATTACACAAACGTACATCACTGGAAAATTAATGACATCAACCAAGATCTAAATTATCAGTTACACTTCCAATAAGTACAATAAAGTATAAAACATATTGTTTTGGAACAAAAGACCATTTAATGTACAAAACAGCTGCAAACAATTTTTTCTATATCCATCCAAACAAAATCAAACTCGTTAACGGAAGAACATTTTTAAATGTTATCAAATGAAAGAGAGATTTCAGACGTTTCAGAAACAATACTTTTGGGAAGAAAACTCAAAGAAAATTGTATTCATTGTTAATCATCATGACAAACATGTGTACCTTGAAGCGGACAATGTAGGCCGCGATGAGCACCCCGACACTCTGGACGAGGTCTCCCAAAGCGTGGATGAAGGCCGCTCTTACAGCCAGGCTGCCGTGCTGCTGACCTGACCCCGCCGACTGTGAACTGGAGGCGGCTGCAGAGCCGTGAGAGTGACCGTGTCCGTGAGAGTGACCGTGGCCGTGAGAGTGGAGGTGACCATTTTGGTTTAACAAGAAGCCCATTCTGAAAACAAAGAAAGTGTTGTTTTCTATGCACCGATATCACATACATGTAATGCAATAATGGTTCAACTGACTGCAATCAGTCGTCAAACATTACACACCGAGAATCATCAACTTAAAGCTATTTCTGACAGTACTTTGGGCTGAACAGTCACATTGCTGCCGTCACATACATTTAAATATGCTTTACATGCAAGTTTATTTACATGAGGTTGACAGCCACCCCCACAGCTGCAGTGATGAGCATGACATCTCCGTCTATATCGAACTCCTGGTGAATCGTCCTCTGAACCGCCTCATAGAGCAGCCAGCCCGTCAGAACGTAGATGAGCAGCACACTGAGGACTGCCGACACCACCTCTGGGAGCAGGAAATCTCAATCAGTTATTTGTACAAAGCATATTCCTCACAATGAAAAACAGAAGCAGCAACAACTGATTTCAACAGGAAGACAAGTGCCTGAAAGAATGAACCATACTCTTACAGGTAAAAGCTTCTTAGAAATATCCAGATAATGCCCTAAATATTGGTGTGATATATTTGATTTAGTCAGATCACGGTTTCCACGCTTTTCTAGAGATCATTTTTACAGAACTTTCAAGGATAATTTCCTGTCACTAATATGTTCTCCTCTGTGGAAGTCTGATTTAAATGTGCAGTCTATCAATATAAGTGTAATATCAAAAATTGTAATAATAAAATAGACTAATGTTGAAATTATTTGACTTTTTTCCCTCTCATTTTCCATGTGTTTTCCATGTTTTTTCTTGGAAAATTGGCCGACTGTTTTCCAGGTTTCTCAGATTGCTGGACATTTATCCATATAAACCAGAATCTTTCAATCACTCGTTTAGCAACATGGAGATGCATCTCAGTCTCTCTGCTCCATGATGTTTCGGATTGATTATATTTTGTATTAAGTGTGCACACTGTCCTGTTCTCAATTTATATTAATGATATATTCACTTCAAGTCAAATGTGGGCAACACTGTTAAATAATCCACTGATAAAAGATTGCCATTATTAATCTCAATTAAGTTATCGCTGAAAATAAAACAAATGATCTAGAGACATACATTACAATAACTTACAGATAACATATTCACTCCGACTGTGTTTAATCGTGAGAGGATCCCACAATAGAAATATCTAAGCATCAGACATAAAACCCTGAGGTTGAAATAGAAACTGTGCTTATCACACAGCGACACAACCAGCTTCTCTCTGACATGTAGATGTAGTTTCCGTCTCACTTCCTGTGTCAGAGAGCGGCTGCCTCCAGTCTGAAGCCTCGAGATATCATTTTTCAGCATTATGTCCTCACGATCATGACTTGTGAATTTTATACAACACATTTGGTGGGTCGCATTTATTTATTTATTTATTTGCTGGACAGTTTCCATCAGAGAACTTAAGGAAAATTACTGCTCTAGCACATCCTTACCAGTAACTGGCCGAGACTTCAGGAACAGCGTGATCGAGCAGACTGCTTTTACTGTCAGTGCAGCAGCCTCATGAACTAATCTGCGATGTCATCTAAAAATTAAAACAAAATGTTCCTCTCTGTAACTTTAAGACTGAAAGGTTAATTATGGGAAATTAGTGTAGTTTTGCTTCAGGTAGGTTTGACAGTCAGGTTCAAAATAATACAACTGCCTTAGAAAAATGCTGAATAAAAATGTTTGACAGACATTAATAAATGTTTATTTTTTTCTATATTTGTTTTGATGTAATTGGTGCTCGTCTCTGAGAGCTTTCAGCCATTTTGCAAGTGGAGCGTTCAGTAAGAAATCAAGATACTTACAAGTATTTTGCACTCAACACCACAGTCACACTGTGAGTATCACCACGGGTGGAAAATAAACACACAGTGGCAGTGTACCGAAATTCTATATAATCATATTGGTAATAGCATCAGGTTTAAGGAGAGATTTTAATTATATTTATAATGACATCTTAGTATCACATCAGGAATCTGATCCGATTTGAACACTACTGAACAGTCACTTTCTTTGTTGAACATAATTAATCTGCATTCAAAGATTGGAGAGAAAAGAGAAGTGGAAAAATAACATGATTTACCGAGACGATGGAGGCCAAAAGTGTATCGTTTTGTTGGCGGCTTAGTGGAGAGCCAGAGGGCCAGCAGAGAAAACAAAATTCCGACGACGTCTGTCAGCATGTGCACAGCGTCCGTCATAATGGCAAGGCTGTTTGACAAGTAACCACCTGAAAATAAGATAAAGACAACTAAAATCAGATATAAAGAGATATATCAAAACTAGTTGTGCAGGAAGAGATTTTGAGATACAAAACACAGGTTTAGATGGGTATTGGCGCCATGCAGTTACACATCATTAGCAAAGTACATGGTTGGATTTCTAGCTTTGTTGTGTTTACCGACAGACTCTTTGCAGTGACAACATAGTGTATGATCTATTATGGCTCTCGCAAAATGATATACAATAATGAAAGTAGTGAACTGTTAACCAGTAACAGCAGAAACATTTTTGAGTCACCACTTTCAGAAAACACTGACTCGTTAGGAAAACAAAAGTCCTCTGTCTAGTCTAGTGCATTGGGTTGCAAAACAGGAAATGACGAGCACGTGTCAACCTAAAGTTTTTTTAGATGGCCAGTAAAACATTGGTATTCTTGTATGCCATGATTTCTTCCTTGTATAATAATCTTCAATTTAAAAATGTATGATTCAAAGATTATTAAAATGACAACAATCCTTAAGTATTTTATAAAGATCAATCAATAATATAGGAGTTTATTCAGCACAAGTAAGTCAGCAAGACATGCTTTTAGAGTTCTTACAGCAGAGGTTGAAATGATTGTTGGACATATAATCCATCATAGGAGACTGTGGCTGCTTTACACCCAGAAACTAAGATCTTGATGTTGAGCTGGGAGATACAAGTGGTGAGTCTTTTTAAATGAAAACCGGTATAGTTCATAGTTTAATCCTATACAAGAAAAACTTTGTATCTTGTGCACAAGAGATAGAAAATATCTCCTTTAGAGGCTTTGTAGCATGGTGATTATTCAACTGTGATAATCTCAGAGATTGCATTAAAACAGGTTTAGAAAGATCCATCCGTTTAGATTCCTCATGGTAAGACAATACAATGAACGTAAATAGAAAGTGGACTGTTTCTCAACGTACTGAAAGAGTACATTTAAAACAATAGACACTATTTAAATGCGATCGGTGTGAAATGGCAAACTGCTCCATTTCTCTAAAGGTTCATATTGAACTTGTAAACTCACTTTACTGAAGGTCATTTTCTCAACTTAATAGATTGTTAATAAGTGACAGGAACAATCAATGTCTCTTCCAGTGTGACATATGATGGTATCTGAACAGCCTTGTCCACCTCCCTGTGACAGGTCGAACACAACAAACATCCACAGCGAGTTTCCCTCTTAATGCACTTACCAACAATTTCAGCTGTCATGAAAACAAAATACAGCAACGCTGCGAAGACCAGCCTCTTCATCACCCTCTTGTGCTTGATCTTCTCCCTCCTCTTGTTGCAGTTGTCGCAGGGGTCCATGTTTAAACCCCCCGGGCTGCCCAGGCTGGACGAGGAGTCGAGCAGGCAGTCGTCGTCGTCCGCCACCGCGAGCGTGCTCACCGACACCCCGTTGGACGGAGCTCCGGCGGAGTAGTCCGACATCTCCCCCGAGACCACGACCTTCAGCTTGTTGAATTTGGGCGTCTCATCCTCCACCAGCTCGTCGGAGAAGTCAAAGGCCGCCGTGTCGCTCAGGTCCCAGTCGCTCCGCTGTCTCCTGAAGGCGGACCGCACCTTGCTGAAGAGGTTCCCACCTGCCATCTTTAATGAGTCGGTGTATCAAGGTCTGTCGGATCCTGCCCCTCGAGGTAATCATTCACATTTTTGTAGACGGTGACATATTTTCTTTTAACTCCATCTTGGCACACTGCGGAGACAAATAACAGATCCCCACGGACCTTATTGTTTGTCAAGTTGGTGACTTGACAAACATCTCCCTCTTTTTGTAGATAACCCGCGTGACGTCATTGAGTCAATCACATTCTTCGCTAATAAACTTTGAGTCCGAAACAAAAAACAGTGACAGTAACGAGCTAGCTAGCACAAGTTAGCTAGCTTGTTTAGGGTCGTAATGTCAGTAGCGACACACAAAATAACCCTTGTGACATCATAGCTTGTTACAAAATATGAGCCGGACTTACCTAACACGGTTGTTCAAACCTTATCCGTCTTTAAATTAAAAAACCGTCATGATAACACTGTAGTAAACATCACAGATGTACCTCCGCACTCGGAAGTAACAACACTAGCAAGTTTGGTTGCGACCGCATGTCACGTGATGACGTAGGAGTCACATGACGGGTGTTTTTTTATTTCCAGACGCAGCAACTCATCAAATATATTTTTTGTGGTGTTGTCGCTCGTGCTTTTGGTTAGAAGTCGCTCAAGTCATCGCACCTAAAAATACAAACAGACAGTCCGACGGGTAAGACGGTGTTGATATGTTTACGACATGAGTCGCACGCTGTGAAGCAGCTAAAGTACTTCCTCTACAGTTAGTTGCTCGGTGGTGTGATTAGCTAACGAACGTACAACTAACGTTAATAATTTCAATCCAATATCTGTTTTCGTCTCTTGACCCCTCGCTTTCAGGTTTTAAAAGCAGCCTAGTGCAACAAAAGCCGTTGCACATGGAGGTAGAAGAGATGGAAGATGAAGGACCTTCGCTCCAGAGTGAACCTTCACACGGTCAAGGTGTGTGTCTCTGTGTGTGTGTGTGAGCGTGCACATAAGCTCTACGTCTCTCTAGCCTGTAACAACCAGTCGTGCATGAATTTCAGGATAGATTTGCTGCATGATCCAGCACCAGTTTGGTCATGGGGCAGCTCGTGCACCCTCAGTCACTTGTGAGTGACCACTATGTTTAGGGTCCAAGGAAATGAGACTTGAGCATCAGACCAATGTTTAAAGTCAAGGCTTCGTCATGCAGTGTGTTTTCTGTATCTATTTCACTTTTTGTACAAAGTGGGTTGGCTGGGCATTCAAGTCTGAGTGGCAGATTTTCTCAAACAAAAGCAGCAGCTGCAGAGGTTGTCAAAGTCAAAAAACATCTTTTTGTTCATATTTTAATTACCAGTTCCATTATTGTATATAGCTTTAATGCCAACATCAACACTGGGAATTTTCTCCTGAAAGTTCTGATATGTTGGACTAAGTAATAAAGAAAATGCATCATACCTGAAAACCAAACAAACATGGATTCCAGTCATTTTGATTTATACATGATTTTCATAAAAATACGTTGTTCAGGTTATATTGACAGACTTTAGAAAGCTCCTCCTGAGCCACCTGGGATATTATCCAACTGTTTGCACAAGCTGAGTAGTACAGTAAACTGTGAGTAAACAAACCTTACAGAGTCATCCATAACATGGACTAACAGACAATAAGAAGGTTACAGGAAGAAGGTTACTTTTAAATGACATTGCAGATTATTAACGTTGCCGCATTATCGGTGAAAGCTGTCAATCTTGCGTCATTTCTGTGTCGGGATTCCTGAAGCAGTTTGTTAGGCTCGAGTGTCTGAGCAGCAACCATGAGATAGAAGATCAGATCAGATAAAAGAGGGAAATGTTCCAGGTCACTGTCACCGACATTCCAACATTGCAGAAGATTCAGCAAATTAGTTTCAGTATGTTCATGAACAAATTGCATTCAGGGCAAAATGTATATTTTTACTTATTATATAAGCATCCGGTGATTATTTTTGCTGAAAGATAAATTAAATTAAATGCACAATGTCTTTAGCACAGTGAGCAACGCCAGATGACTATGTTTTCTTTGGTTAACATTCAAAGTGCTTTTGTGTGATTCTTTGTTTTACAAATCTTTTGATTAAAAAAGCTAATCCATTAGAAATCAAAATTGAATTGTACGAGACGACTAAACATTTATTTGTTTCGATGACAGCCCGAGACGCAATACTAAATACTTTGTATGTATTTTCCTCAACATTTGACAGATCTCCAGCTGGCACCGCCGGAAACATTGCATCTGGAGAGCTCAGCGTCTGTAGAGAGTGTGTTTGTGGACAGGAAAGCAGTAGACAAGCTCACAGAGGGACTACTCTCTCACTACCTACCAGATCTACAGAACTCTAAACGAGCCCTCCAAGAGCTCACGTGAGTGTTTCCTCACTGAGCGTTGCATGACGCGCAACAACATCTCAAATACTCCTTTCATTACTATTCTGTCGCCACAAATTTCAAATGATCGCCGTCTCATCCTGTCTACGGTCCAGTTTTAAGATAATACATAGACTCTCATTAAATTATTAGTTTATATGCATTTTATATACATTGACTTTGTGAGGGGAAAAAAGTGTGCTTGATGTCTTCCTCTTTATTTTTATATTGTGCCAACCAGACAAAATCAGCTGATATTGTTAGACACACTGGACCAAGAGGTCACCAAGGTTAGAGACTGTAACGCCTTACTGGACCTTAACTCACTGGTACGTTTGGACTGAAGTGTATTCTCATTTGATTGCATCATCTTTCTCTCCACCAGCCGACAGGAACGCTTTCTAATCCAGTGTGTTGTCTTCAGTTTACAGAGGCGAAGGTTTATCACAATAAACTGGTGAACATAAGGAAAGAGATGATTATGCTCCACGAAAAAACAACTAAACTAAAGGTACCTCGGCTTTAACAAAAGTTTTTTTCAGCAGAAGTTCAGGTAAAACAGCCAAATGCAAACTAAACCACTAATCCACTGATTTAACTTTTGTTTTTTTTCTTTAGAAAAGAGCGTTGAAGCTTCAGCAACAGAAGCAGAAGCAGGCGCTGGAGAAGGAGCAGCAGCGCGATAAGGAGCTCGAGAGAGAAAGGCAGCTGGTTGCCAAACCTGCGAAAAGAACTTAGGATCCCCAAAAGTGCGTCTGCTGTATAAAGGAGTCATCCCGGGGCTTTTGCATGCCGAAGCCCCTTTAGAACGTATCAACTGTACGTCACATTAATGCTGACTATTTGCCAAAGCAAAAGTATTTTTTTGGTTTGGGGATTTCATGTGATAATTTTTGGGGGCAAGAGAATCAGACACGATGACGGAGAGATGAGATACAGATTTTGGTATTGTATTCAAATTTACTTGAAACAGGATTGATGCACTTAATCTAACATCACACTGAATATTACAAAGTAGACATGCTTTTTCCAATGTTTTTTTTGCATTTGTCAAGCAGCTTTTATTTTATTGAAATTGTTACTGTATCAACTCGGCTCCACCCGCCACAGCCTGAAATACTTAAGTTTTGGTGGGCAGATTCTGCAAAGAATTTATATTAAGTCGTTAAAATAGGGCATGTGGTTTGTATTTGTTTCCAACAGTATTACAGAAAAGACTGTAAATGTCAAACTTAACTTTTGGGACATGAGTTGTAATCTGGTAGCTTGACTCCTGCTGTTTCTGCACAAGTAGGAAGACACTCACACACCTTTATACCTAGAGGTAACAAGACTAATAAGAGTAATGAACTTTGGGAAATGGTCCGCTTGAATTATACGTGGTTATTTTTTGTAAATGGGCCAAAACGTGCAAAAAGTCTGGTGTGATCCTTTATGTCGCCACAAACCAAAGACATGGACTAAATCTTCAAATGCTGGTATTCCCACTGTCAACACACAATCTCCAGCACTTCTCTGAGAGTGGAACAAATTACTCAAAGACTTTTGCAGCTGTTGGACAATGACAAGGAGGATAATCAATCAGGAGTTTTCTGTTGTTTTTTGGGGTTAATATGTCATTTCTGTTAGTGTTGACTGTTAAATAATAGGTATGTTGTTGCAGTTGGTCTGCCATAAAGTTAACTGTGTTTCCAGGTGGTATGAGAATGGATGATAATGCCAAACGTTGCTCCTCGCCGTGTACATTTGTTTAGCAGACCTTTCAAGAGGCTCTTATGCTACTACTCCCGCCTGGAGCGCCACTGTTTGTACAATTAATAATAAAGGCAACACAGACTGGTTCGTTCGTTCGTAGTTTTAGTATGAATGAGGTTGAATACAAGCTGTTTTGTCACGGTTGCACATATTTGCAATGTAAAATGGGTTCTGAAGTTTGTGTGCGTCTTCATGTCTATAACATGCTGTGCGTTTCAATACTTATAATCATTATTTAGGATGACAGAAAAACAGTAAGTGTGAACCAATCCTTAGTATATCAAATGCTATGTCAGATCTACCAGGTCCATTTGCATTTTGCAGCACGCAAGCCAGCCTGCTTTTTTAGCTAATCTGACACACAATCCTTTGTGTATCTATTAGTAACAGGGTCAAACTTCCAGATGCGTAGTATGTCCTAATTAAATGCACACTGCATGCAACAGTACATACTTTGTACGAGTAGCTGCAGTACGTTCTAAAAGTAAAAATAAAATAAATGTGATTTGGAACGCAGCAACAGTGGAAACTTCCTCTTTTCAGGCCTCTTGTGCACATTAATGGACTGAACTGTAGTCAGCACTGTAGTAAGCATCTCAGTCCACCAGGTGTCAGCAGAGACCAGAATACATTTTAATCACTGACAAGCGAATGTGATGTGTTTCATGCAAGGCTGAGTTTCTGCTCTACTTCTAAAACATTTCTGCACCAGCTGATTATCTGATTAGCACACAAACAACTTGCAAGAAATATCTGTTTTGCGTGGCGTTGGTTTCAATGAGCACCTGCAGAGTCTCTGTCCTCCATGCATCACACAAACATTTAGGATGCAAACTAGCACTTCACAAACCTCAATCTGCTGTTTTTTTTCACGACATGCTTCTAATTGGGGCCAGATTACCCGATCACTATGGACGCCAGGTAAATGTACAAACTGGGATTAAAGGAGCAGCAGGATTGACTCTCGTGCAAAGTTGGTTCCCAATTCAACCTCAACTTCTCCTTCGTGAAGCTTGAATTGTCACTGAGTTGGGGATTTTTTTCACAAACACTGTCTTTCTTCACACACATTTTCTTTTTCTCACCATTATCACGTACTGGCCATACAAACAGGCGTTTGTTGACAGAAAAGCATACATTCCTCTCTATTCCAGCACAACCATGTGTCTGTCACGCCCCCTCCTATTCACATAAAACTCTAATTTTATACTCACTACTACGGCAGGAAGCTCAGTCAAAACCAACATGGCTTGGCCCACCACCGACCAGCTCTTCTTGGAGCGGAAACGGCACCACAGTGTGGCCATCAAGGGGCCCGGAGCCAGGAGAAGGGCCACCTGATGAAAGCGAGGCAGTGCAGTGGTAACCACATTTTGAATATAGATTTCAGTAGCTTGACTGGTTTTGTTAGACTTTTTTTTTTTTTCTATGGATGTGTAAATACTGCGGTTTCATATATGCAACACAGATTGCTGTTGTTTTTTTATGGAACTGGGTCAGTGTAATGGGCAAAACAAAAATAGAGGTTTTGCTTGGGTCTGTCATGTATGAGGTGAATAAATTCCTGAAGACAAAAACAGAAATCATGTTGGTGTATTATTACTGAATGATGTTATTGAGTTGTTTTGACTAATGTGATAATGTTTATGCAACATTAAATGAACGAATTCCTTTATCGCTGTATTCTAGCGATTAGCTGATTAATATTTATGAATAAAGGGGAGAGAGAGAGAGCAAATAAAGTTTTAGGTCCGATGCAGAAAGAATCTGCGATATGTTGCACCGCCATCTTTCTACAGCAGCCCAGAAAGGACAAACCAAACACTTGCTCTATAGGAGAAACCTTTGCAGGTTTACTTTGCCCAAAAGCCTCTGAAGTTCTCCAACCAGCTTAGAAACAGAGAAGTGAGCAAAGTTTACAGTGTTAACCTCACCACTAGATGCCACCAAGTCCTACACTGCCTAGAAATGGACTTTCAGTCCAACAGACCGCATCATTTACCGGTAGTGTTCTGAATTTTCACACTTTGTAATACTTTACCAACTGAATGTCTAACAGGATCTGCCCATAATTAGTTAATCCTAATTTAATAGGGCTCTGTTTTTCCAGGAGGAGGGGGGCGTATACGAGGCCTCAGAGGTAGACGACTCAGAGAAGCAGTGGTTTCCGAGGCTGAGCCCTACTCCTCCTAACTTGTCTCCACTTTTAGAAACTCGGCCGTCGGGGAAAACACAAACGCCCCCCTTTCCTCAAAACCACAAACGAGTCACAGACATGGAGCAGCAGCAGCGGATGATGATGCTGTGCAGCGGACGGCCTTCCTGTCTAAGTAAACAGAGATCCAGACGGGTGAGGAGTGGGAGGCTGTGGTCGGCTTCAGACTGGCAGCACCAGGCCTCATCCAGACCCACCATAACAGGATATGGTCCTCGGGCCCACACCGAGGATGATTGCATCATGTTATTATTTCCTTTAGGTTTCACCATTTGGTTGCGTGGTCGTCGGCTATTCATGCACACTGTGTGCCATGTGAAGAGCTGGTTTGAAGGCTCTGGAAAACATATCTCTTTGTGGTGTTTCTGACCAAAGTGACAGGGAATGAGGTTACTTTCCCACCTCATGCAGGTCTTATTTAACTACATGCGTACGTCAGGATAAGTGGGCATGGAGAACATTAGTAATTAGGTTTCTGTGACTCAACAGGAAATATTTAAGCATATGTGTGCACTATGTAACCACCACATGTTTTCAAAACAATACTTTTACATGCATTTAGATATGATAGGAAGTAACTAAATATATTAACCAAAGTACAGTTTTGAGATATTTATTTTAGGCTTCTTCTACTTCACATCATTTCAGAAGCAGATATTCTTCGTATTACTCTACAACATGTGACAGTTATTTGTATATTGGTAAAGATTTACTTCACAAAATCACACGTGATCAACCTACAATAATACATAAACTAAATAAAATAGTATATACTGTTGTAGAATAACACGACCTGGTAATAAATAAATAGCTTCATCTTAACATGGGTTGTAAGTACTTTGTGTGAAATTCAGTTTTAAAATGCTGCAAAATTGTTTTCTACTTTTCCCTATTTCCTTTAAATATCTGAAATATCTTGGTTAGATGATAATTGTATCTCTTTGAACTTCAACTATAGAGCCCCAGCTGCCATTTTAAATGAGACGTTGCATTTTACATGTGTAATATGTTGTCTTATGTCCAGTCTGAATCTGGAAAATAACTATTAACCTCAGCTGTATAAAATATTCCACTCTGAAATGTTTTATGAGACTATAACGTGACAAAACATGGAAATATACTAATACTAAAATAGCAACAGTATGCTTGCAATATGATTCAAGGAGGTCCTCAAGTTAGTTTTTTGTGCTTTTGTGTATTTTACAGAACCAAAAAGTTTGTAATAAAGGAAAACCCACCTTTAAACCCTTATGACAGATAGTATGTCAGTTAGTGATGGATGTTCAAACACATTTTCAATCAATTCAAACTAGTTGACACAGAAAGCCTGCAGCTTCCAAAGCTCCTAAATTGCTTTTTATATATTAATGGTTCAGAAAGCTATGTAAACAGTGTGTCTTTTCAATACATTGACCGTGTGATGCTTATGTAACTTTATTTCAGTAAAAACATTGATTACCCTCGACTGAATATTTAAAGTAAAGGATCCAAATACTTCTTCCACCACCTCGGTGCTGCAGCAACACCAGTGAAGTGTGTACAATTTCAGTGTCTCGCGCCATGTGTGGGTTACAGAGGCTCTTGTTGTGTCTGCACTGTGGTCAGACCAGTTCCACTGGTGTAAACACAGACAGCCAGTGACCCACAATGGGTGAAAGGCTGGCCTGACACTAGCCCCACAGGTGCTCCGCTGGCGGCAGTGTGGACTTCGGACCGCCACATTTAAAAAAAAAAAAAAAAAGCCCTCACAACTTCCCTAATCGTCACAAGATGATTTATTGCTGGTTTGGTTTCATAGGCTCCTCTTAGACTGTAGTAAAAGCAGTAAATATAGAAAACAAACTCGTTGGCTGAGGAGGAGGCTTTGAAGAGCAGCGTGGTTGTGGTGGAGAGGAAAAGATGATTTGATTGAATGAATGCGCCCTGTCCTTGTTGTTTTCATTGGTCGGGTAACAGAAGAAAACAGGAGGACATGTGTTAAAGGACTGCATCGCAACGCTGCAAACGAGACAAAGAAATTGTTTTCCAACAAGCGCCCTCAGTCACAGTCACCTCTGCTGCCAGGATGGTTAGTGGTTTCCACGACCGTGTCCTGTCTGAGCCGTGTGAGGTGGAGATGTGATAATCCAAACCTTAACTGTATGCAGTTAGAGGCTTGAAGGGAGGATTTATAGTGTTGTTTGTATGGTCTATTTGAGTCCACCACTGCAGACTGTTGCCTCCTCCTGATTTTTGGAAGCACTGAGGAGAGGTGTGTAGGGGTGACGGAGAGAGAGAGAGACATGCGCAGGCAGACACACATACAGACAGACAGACACTCACATACATAAACAAGATCCAGTAAGAGACAGTACTGCAACTGCATGCCAGTGTGGTGGTCGGTGCGGTTTAGAAACAGCAGAGTTTGTTGTAATCCAGAGGCTACGGGTGTCAGAAGACAAAGTCGAAATTGTGAATTATTGTAATTGGAATACAATGAGTTCTTTTGCGTCTGTAAATTACCCACTTTTTTGATAAAGAACTGTTTTACATTATCATTTCTAGCCGTCCCTCCGAAGACGAGGTAAACTATCGAACTGCAACCATGAACTCTCTTTTTTTCATGGGGGGCCAGCAGCTAGTTGAGGTTACATAACGGCTTATCTCTCACTTTCACATATGACCAGCTCGCACACGTTGTGAAGTAACACCCATTTAGAAATGAGTTAGCTACCCATTGAGGAAATTAACACCATCTCCAAAGGATTTCTGCCATAGAAGTTAAGCATATTATGAGTTACTGATAAAATGTTCAGGCACATGAGGACATTAGCTCACATAAAACCTACTTTTGGACACAAAAAAAATCTGATGTGAATGTTTGTGACCTTGTAAAAATGAACACAACTAAACCTTTCTGCCTTTCAAACGTGTGGTCCAAGATAAAACGATTGTGTTGTTAACGAATGGGGTGAAGTATTTAAGTGTTTGTCCTGCTCGAAACTAAAGTAGAGTGCAGTAAATTCCCAAGATGGCTAGGACTGTAATAGGATCTCCCACTCCCTATCTTTCTCTCTCTCTCTCTCTCGCCCCTGATACATGTGAACGTACTGGTGGTCTGGAGTATGCAAACTTAATCCTACAACAACCCATGACCCATCCAACCGAGGCTTGTACAGTTTTATTGCTGACAGATGAATATGTGTTGCATGAAGCCTCTTGTGACGAGCGGGGAGTTTGAGGCAGATGTGGACAATAATGTGTATGAGGACACACGGCAGGTATGTTGTAATGTACCACAGAGGAACTGGGTGGGGTAAATACTGGAAAGTCATTTAAGGCAACATAAATGCATGAATATGACAATGAAACCTCAATTATAAACTGTAACAAAGTAACTAAAAAGGAAAAAAAAAAGTTTTTTCAAACAGATGTATACTGTCTGCGTGTGTGTCCATGCTGTTGCTGGAGAGACACTAATGTGTCAACAATCACGCAGTTTGTCTGGAAGTAGAGAGACCCAGAGGAGCTGCTTTGTGCTGTGGATAATACAGCAGGCTCTTTTTTTTTGTCAGACCTCCATTTGTCTTGCATGCAGTGTAATATCAACATTTGAGGATTGGTTTATTCCAGAATGAGTCAGTAGAGGGAAAACAGTGGCTGTCAAATGGAAACAACTTTAAACTTGCAATAAGGGATTCAGAACAAATAACTATTTGCTGTAATATCTACCTAAGCAGAGCGTGAATAAGTTGCTCCCCCTCTGTGTGTTGTTATCCGAGTTTCTCCTTGCTTTTGTTACATAGCTGGAACCAATGTGCATATATTTAGTGCATGTTTTTTACATGTGACCGTGGCTCACTGGCTAGCTTGGCTAGCTCACTGGCTAGTGGGGCAGTTAAAGTTGATAAATTTGTCCTGTGTTTCATTCTCAGATAAACCCTGTTAGCTCTAGTTCATACTGTTAGCACCGTTAGCCACAAGTTGCCATGTTGAGAGCCACTGAGGTGCAATCGAAATGCTCCAAATCTAGCATATAGCAGTTTTAAAATACAATGCATCTAAAGTGGTTGTGGTGCGTTTTCAATGGCAGTTAAGTTGAATGACAAACAGAAAACAGTCTTAAACTAAAATTAACACATAACATCGCAAGAATCCTCTTGCAGGGAAAAAAAAAGTACTGTTTGTATGTGGACAGTCCCTCCCTCAACTTACATGGAACTTTGACCTACTTCCATACATGTTTATTATAACATTACATAATGTGTGCTTTAGTGTAGAGTAAAAAAAGTGACGAAAGACCAGCATGAAAGCAATTTGGCCCCGACAAATCCATAACTACTGTGGATGTGAGATTTTACCAGCTGGATGTTTCCATTTAAGGAAAATAAATGCTGTCCCGGCAGAGATGCACACTTGTAATGTATGTGCCCATGCATCAATAAAGCATTGCATAACTGCACCAGTTGGTAAAGTGTCTCTATGCCCACAAACATTTAAATGAGTCTTTAAGTTTAATAACTCCATATTGTGTTTATACACAGAATATTTGTGCCTGCAATAATAGTAACATTAAGCAATGGCACCACAGCTTGACTGGCCAAAAAAAAACAAATTAAGTTGCAATAACCAAGTTGAGCTTAGTTATTGCAGGAAAAAAACTTTTTAAATGCCTTTGCATATGAAACCCATGCTGTAAAGACTATTGCTGCGGGAATGAAAGTGATGAAGTATCAACCCAATGTGTATCAGGCTATTGAAGAATTTGTGGAATACATCAAATGATATACTGCCTGTGACTAACACATGTAGAATAGTAGTAATCAATGAGATATGACATTATGTAAAATGTACGTGACGTAAGACTTATTACACATAATCTTAAGTAAACAATTCTAGTGAAATAGTGCAAGTGCGTCTGAACTTAGATAAGGTTGTGCTCTGGACCTAAGGTCCCGAGGTTCAACCTCGTGATTCCACTTATCACCCAAACCAACTGTTGCTGGTGCTCGAGATAGTGAAAGCTGTCTGTTGACCTTAACTTAGCAGCTGTAAGTGTTGAAATAGGACTACATTTATAAACATCTACAAATTTGGACTTCACACATGCAAAGACTTCTCAAATCTTCTTTTTTTTTGGAGAGAGGGGGGAGGGGGGTCCCACTTTGTACTTCCTTCAGAATAAGAGAGGTCATTCCCCATAAAATAATCAGAAGAGCACAACAGAGTTGGCAGTAGGATTATTTATTGACACAGAAGTGCAACTTTCCTCTGAACATATCCATCAACTCCCTTTTGAGCGTCGGCTGTAACAAAGCAATAAATATGGTTGATATAAAAACATGCCAGCATTTGATGCCATCAGTTAAAACAGTTACAAAAATCGTAGCAGTCAGCAAAATGAGCTGCCAGGTAGAAACTTAAGGCAAGGCGGTGTTCTGCTTGCAGGCTGAGTACATGCTCCTTTCAGCTGATGGTAGAACCTGCAATACACAAGAACGCTAAATAAAAACACACACTCACATTTGGACACAAATTATGAGTCAGGAAAGTCTGATGATTATTTACATTGGTTTGTTAAAGAGACTTCTGGATGTTGTTCAGGATGTCACCGTAGACAAAGTTGAACAGTTGTTCCTTCGACTTGGTTCCATCTAGCTGCACTGTAACAGCAAACACATATGAAATCAATGGGGAAAACTTTTGACTGTAAATGACCGACAAATGATTATTCCAAAATTGTCTCGACTTACAGACGTCAACATCTGATGACTCCATGATGTTCTTGTGTTTCAAATACATTGGCCAGACGTGGCCATCGAAAAGGCCGGGGGGATCTGGCACAGTGTAGTTCCTAGAGCTGCAGAAACACACAACACCAATTACAGAAAGGTAATAAAAAGAGAGCAGACTGTAAACACCAGTTAAGAACAGCGTCTGAACGCTGAGGCACTTACCACCTCCTCTTTTTGCATTCTTCATATGGGATGGAAATAAAGTAACTTTGGTTCAGCGCGTCGATCAAAGGTCTGCATGGGAAGAGACAAATGAATGTCAGCTTACTGGTCCCATTTATTTTACAGTGAGAAACACTCACGTTAGGAGTGCATGTTCTTACTTGTAGGTGTAAAGGAGAAAGCCCTCCACAATAAGGATGTGAGTCTCCTCCTCATCCTTATTGTCAGATTTTGGGACAATCTCAGTATCCAGGGTGTTATTGACGCCATGAGACTTCTCAAACTTCACCGGGTTGTCCAACCATGCATAGATGGTACTCATCATGGCGTCCATGTCGAGGGCAGTAAGGACTGATAGGCAAAAAGGTGGGGAGAAAGGATGAAGGTGAAGGGAGAAACGTATAGAATATTGCAAGGTCAGAAAGCAGTTTTCAACTTTTGTTAAATGTTTTAATCTGCATGCAATCTAGACAAAGGTTACAGCAGCAAACATACAAGACAAGACACACATACACACAAACCCAGTCATAAAAACCCAGGCTTACCATCGTACTGCTTAAAGCCATCGTCACCAACTTCAATCTGATCTTGGGGCTGAAACATACATTGATAAGATGTACCAAGGTACATTCCACTAGAGCTACACTCTGCTATACGGAAGGCTCTGACAGTGTTTTTAACCCACTAGGTCAACGGTATAGAGTAACACAGGCAAGTGTTAACACCCCACCAACTTTTTACTCAGAGCAATCCGCTTTGTTAACTACATCCCACAAGTCAAAATAGGTGCGCGTGCACGAGGCTCACCTTGAAGAAGTCATCCTGATGTACCACACAACAGTTGGGCAGTACCCTGATCAGTCGGTTGGTGAGGGTGGTCTTTCCTCCATTGGTTACGCTGAAGGGAACAAATAATACAAATGCAAATGAATAGTGGTCGATGGGAACCATGAAAAGAAAACAAAAAACGATAAGATGACACATTAATAAATAACGTTTGACATTAGATATTGTATCTGGCACATCCATTTTGAAAGTGCAGTTATGGCCTACAATCAACATGGTAGGTATTGCATGTTAAATATATGCAGTTAAATATTTAAGATTTACTTCTCTCCACAATAAAACAAAGTGTTATACCACAAGCTGCCTGTCGTTCGTAGCGCACATGTTTATTATTTTTATTTTTTTACATTTTATATATTCTTTAGGTTTCGGTATCTAATGTCACATCTAAAGAAAATGGGTGCGTTAAGTGAACAAACAGCGAATTTGCTTATATTATACTATACACAAACACACAAACACGTACATGTGCATGCATGCTCCATTGACAGACTTTGCTCGAAAGTATAATCCTTAGATAAATCAACACCGACATATTTGGTCACTGAACACCAGTACAACAAAAAAGGAAGCGACGGGTGTCATGACCGCGCTCCCCACGTGGCCCGCCTTCTAAGGCCTAGCTGCAGCTCCGGTTAGCCAGCTAGCTTAGTGTTAGCTCAGCGTTAGCTTCCGGTCATTCATCCGTCGGAACTCACCCTCCGATGCCGATGATGTACTTCATGATGTCGGTCGGTTAAAGCTCGGTACGAAAGGAAGTCGCTGAGAGTTCAAAAACGTCAATAAACCGGTTCAGGATCACAGTGATCAGACGGGAAGAAAGCTTAAAAAGAGAAGGTTACAGGAAACGTCAACTACTTAATTCCTCCATGGCACTTAAGTTAAGTGAGTAAGGCGAGAGCAGAGACGAGATGTCACTCGGACGCGGTCTTCCACCGAGAGAGGGCCGTGGGCTAGATGTTGCTTCTACACATGCTGAGGAGAGGCGACGCGATTGGCTATTTAAACACCTCGAGCCGCGCAGATGAACCCGCGACAGCCAATCAGGAGCGAGTGTTACCGCAGCTCCACCCCCACTTCCTCCCTACGCCCACTTCACACCTTGTAATCTTAACCCATGATGTAACCTTTTAGTTTTTATGAAAAAAAAAACATTGAAAATAAAAGTACAAGCACAAGTAAGCAGTGGTACTCCAATATCACATTGAAATACAATGTGAATGCTGTAATGAAGAAGCACTTTCTTAAAAGTAAAAGTTATGCATTCAAAATGATGCTTAATAAGTAAAAGCATAAATATATTCCTTAACCTACCAAGAGTTAAATGCAAAATGGCTTGTTTAAGAAAAATATGTATGATATTATTGGATTATTATCATTTGTGCATCATTTTTTTGCTCACTTTAATGTAATAACAATAATAGTAATAATGATTTTGTACAAATAATGTGAATCTGCAAAGTAACTAAAGCTATCAAAAAAATGCTGTGGTGTAAAAAGTAAAACATGTTCCTCCAAAATGTAGTGGGGTAGAAGTATAAAGTGGATATACACAAGTAAAGTACAAACACCTCAAAATTGTACTTGTAACTTCTGTAACAAATAAAATCTTAACTTTGGGTCATTTATTTAGTATTTATAGTATTATACAATTGTGTTGGTGCCCCTTCTTGAGACGACAAGACTGTTATCCTCTGGACATAAAAAAAAATCACCAAAAAAAAGCAAAAACACTGTGTACAGAGTATTTACAGTTCATTGCTTGAAGCATTTAACGTATACGTAATCGACAGGGCCTCTCTTTACCACCGGGACCTTAACAGACACATGTTAATTATAGGGCAACTTTGCATTAGGAGCATGGTGCCAATGACCTGTCAGGGTTTTCCCCTTATTCATGTTCAATGTCAGGCGATCAGCTGTATATACTCACTTAACAACACACACACGCGCACATGCACGCACACACACACACACACACACACACACACACACACACACACACACACACACACACACACACACACACACACACAATAAGGTGGCCGGTGTTTATGTTGAAAATAGTTCATATTGGTGTCTGAATCAGAGGCACAAATAAAAAAACAAAAAAGACAACAACTCTGAGCCCTCACATTGCTGTGGTGTTTATTTCACCAGCCTGAAGCTGACCTCTCTCTGTTTTGTTTTGTAACTTCCCAACCAACTCCGTGACACAGTTTCCTGAGGTTGCACCTAAATATTACTTATGTTGGGGTTTGCACCCTCGAGAACCTCAGCTATGAGGAGGAAGTCGCCAAGAGAAGTAGAATTCAGCTCAGTTTGTAAGATTTCTATTCATAGCTTCATTTTGCCAATTCGGAGGAGACTTATTTGGACTTCTGGAAGTTTTCAACTAATTTACTGCTCACAGCTTTTACATTCATGGATTGAAACGGACATATGGTTTCAAGGTGGTCAAGCTGTGATGAAAAACCTCTAAATAAAGTAATACATAGGTTAATTTTTTAAAGGTTCAGATTAACATTTTCCACAAAACACATTTCCAGCCTTCTCATTTGACAAAGACAACGTGATACACGGACAATACTATCACTTTTATACTGTGACAGAGATTATGGTTCTGAAAAGCACAACACATTAGGCCTAAATTGTGTTTTTCACGCAACTGGTGAAGGATGCCTTTTCTGCGTATCTGATGATGTGCTTTATTCTGTTGTCTGCGTTACACTTACAACTCACCCATGATCATATTGGAGTATTTCAGTTACTTGGAAACCTGGCACCTGATCAGATTCGACTTGACCTTTAAGTTTGAACAAAGCAGTTTTAGTTTGCACATTTGTTGCTCAACGGTGTGTGATGGCGTCAATAATTGAATATCTAGAATATGATTGTTCAAATATTGGGTTTTTCAGCAGCTATTTAACTGGTAAGAGAAACAATCACACACACATTTTATTCATCACATGCACGAGTGGTGGAAGAAATACTCAGATCCTTTACTCGGGTAAAAGTACTGATACCATAATGTAAAAATACATAGATTCTACTAAAGTCTTTGGAAGTATTGACATAAAAATAGACTTAACTTTAATAGTTATATTAAAATTGAAATTGCATTAATAATGCTGAAGCATCACCGTGGACATAGTATTTCAATGTTGTAATAAAGTTGGACGTGGTGAAGTACATTTTATGTAAAATGACATAAAATAGCAAGTAAGTAACGTGTAAATTGTTTAAAAATACCAGAAGAAAATGTATAATTAAACTTAGAGTGTAAAAATCAACACAATGCTATTAAAACACTAATAAGTACAACATTTATACAAGCTAAAAGTGTATTATATTGCCTAAAACCAAAGAAAAAACTTAAACTTTGTATTTGTCAGTCATTCTTTTTTAAAATTTGGTTCCATTTATGCTAAATTTAGTGGCAATAAAACACATCTAAACGAATCTGTAAAAATGACGTGGTCTGCCGTTCTCTTTTCCATCATCGTGTCTTTTTTTTTCCGCAGGAACTCGCAGTGAATTTAATACAAGTCTTCATTAGTGTGTCCACTTACACAAACACTGTGTTACGCACTTTCGGTCACGGGTGTGGCGGTCAGAGCACGGATCTGCTTCCTTTCAATGAATTTCAGTTGTTGTGGCTTCATTGGGTCTATTTCCAGAGCTGCGTGGGTAATAGTGCAATGTTTCTCCCCAGCATGTAATGGAGATGTCAAATCTGTCTGTATGGTCATTTTGTGTCATAAATCTAAACGGTCCATTCAGTGGAAAATCAGTGGTTTATATTTCACCACTATGTTTTCTGACATGAAGACCTGATATGCTGAATCAGCAGCGCAGCAAATATTACACCGTCCCTCATGCGAATGTCTCATGAACCTGAGAGATACTGCGAGGTCTGTGATCTGTACACTGTGTCCTGCTCTCCTCTTGTTCAGCTGTCACATTTCACCTCAGATCTCTCCCGCAGTCACATTCGTGTCATCCTGCATTCTTCACATTTAATCTGATCTCAATCCATAAATGTCAGATTTTCTGCATGACTGCAGAGCTGAACTGTATTCACGGAAATCTGTCTGTGTGATGCAGTCACGTAAAAACAATGTGTGTGTAAGTAGGAATCCTCAAATCACTCCAAAGGTTGTGAGGATGTGACGTGACCGAGAGAGTTAATGTGGTTTCATAGTTTCTGCACATTTTGTTCTGCTCTCATTGTTGAGTCAAACCTCCGAAACAGCTGGCTGCCATCTGCTGGCTGTGATCAGACCTCGTTTTGAGAAGTTTGGTTTTTCTCTCAAACTCTGTTTTTGACCGAACGTCACACACATTAATTATAGGGCAACTTGCATTGGTGCTGATGCCCTGTCAGGATTTTCCCTTATTCATTTTCAATGTCAGCTTATTAGCTGTACACTCACATAACAACAATACATAGCAACGCGCGCGCGCGCGTACACACACACACACACACACACACACACACACACACACACACACACACACACACACACACAACAACAACAACAACAACAACAACAAAGCATAACAACAAACTTGAAGGAAATTCACATGCATTGTTATCAAAATTGTTATCAAAGATACTAGATTCCAATGTGTAATAGTGCTGAATGGGGATAATACAAATACAAAATTAAATGTGTTTGATTTCATTTCAGCTTCACAGTAGTAACCTTTGCACATATATTTGGTTGCATTTATACTCAATATTTCAATAAGAATGGCTGATGAACATGGTTGGTATCAAGATATCTTTAATATGACCAAGTTTCCTTTGGTTTATAGTCAAGGTTTCTCGTTTTTTTGCATCAAAGTCAGGGATGCTGCCTTCCTTCCCCTGCACCTCATCCGTGTTTCCTTTTTGTCACAAGGCAGAACCCAATGGCAAAATTTGGAAAAGCAGGTATGATAAAAACAAGCATTTGTTTGTAAAAAAAAAAAAAAATCAGTCTGGCTTTATAGGAGATTGTAGATGGTCCTGAGTGAGACGGCTGCCTTGCTTGACAGATTAGAATGCGGGTAATCAGTTTGTTCTGCCTCGTCTTAAGAGACAGGCTAACCTTTAATTGCAGCACAAAGATATTTTGTTTGAACCTTTCATGTGATTTCCTCTAACAACAAGATGTGTATTTTGTTCCTGCTCATGTAGGTCTGAAGAGGAATGACGAGGTGGGCTTTTAAAAAACAAGTAAATGGAACATTTAGAAACATTACCCGCAGACGAGGAGGTCGTCTTCAACGCAATAAGACTTGGTCACTCTCACTTAAACTGTACACTTGATATAAGACCAATTAAACATCAAACAGGTCCAAGTTGTGCATGTGGTAGATACTGCAGATGTATATTTTTATTTCATTAGACTAGAGGCATTTATCAATATATCAGGTAGTAATATTGATCATATTTCTGGCTTTACTGTGGGTGAATGAGAACAATCAATGAAAACAGGAAGGTGTCTGTTTAAAAAAACAGTATTTAACCATCTCAGGATGGGACACACTGAGCCCATGATATAGGTAAAGAAAATACCCAAATCAACTTTTACTTCTCGAGGGTGTTGGGTTTACAGTGAGCAGTGAAGGGAACTAGTATCAGCACTAAAGTTAACCAAATATATTGAAGAAAACTCACGTTTTAGCAAAGACGATTACGTTAATTTTCCATTCTGTCCAGTAGGCGGCGGTGATGCGTCTGCACCGCCAATAAAGGAGAAGAAGAATAAGTAGAAGAAGTAGAAGAAGTAGAAGAAGAAGAAGAAGAAGAAGAAGAAGGAGAAGAAGGAGAAAAAGAAGTAGAAGAAGAAGAAGAAACTGAATTGTACTTCTTAGTGGAAAATATGAACAGAGATCAACACATACAAGTAAGTAAACGAACGAGAATTAACTATTTTATTCTCACAGTAATTTATTCACACGTGACCGTTATGTTGTTTTCATTTCTCAGCCATACAACGTTGGTGAGACTAAAGTTAAAAAACATTCTCGACTCTCCAAGCTACGAGCTAGCTAACTCATTTCTCGCTAAGCTAAAAAAAAAAGACAACACGTGTCTTTGTTATGTTGTAGTTATGACTTAAATCACGACCACGTATAATATGTGTTGGTGTTATTCTTAAGC
The DNA here is from genome assembly GCF_023055335.1 of Clinocottus analis. Classification (NCBI taxonomy): domain Eukaryota; kingdom Metazoa; phylum Chordata; class Actinopteri; order Perciformes; family Cottidae; genus Clinocottus; species Clinocottus analis. The sequence continues at coordinate 21,199,800 of NW_027175820.1, forward strand.
AAAGTCATTTTGGAGTAATTTCGGAGAACCGAAAAAACGTTTACTTTTCATCAGTAGTAGAAGTAGAAGTTTAAAGTTATCATGGCGAACAGTTAGCCGAGATAAAAATAAACTTCCAGAGTCTCAAAAGAGACAAAATGTTAATTAAAATAGACTCAAACTAAATAAGAACTTCAGATGTAAATGATAACGTATCCGTGAGTTGCTCTGTGGACATTTCTTTGCATTAGCTGTCCTGAATATCACAGTTTCGATGGTAAACTACGTTTGTAGTTTGAGCCATCTTTTCCTGACCTTTTGCACACGTCCACTTCACCTTTCCGTGAACTCGTCATTTTACATATTAAATGTGCGTTTCACTCAAGAGCAGATCAACCTCCCATGCAAAGGATGACATCCTTAATATGACATAGTCAGCCTGTGGTCATGTATGATGCACTGTCCCTTTCAATATATTAAACTAACGTTTAAATGTTCATATAACAGATCTTTTTCTAGCTTTTCTATGTCATTTTTGACTTTCGGCAAAATCAATTTAAAACAACGTTTGTATTTTAATAACTGAATGGAAGCTGAACTGTTGCACTAGTTCTCTCTACTCTACAACCGGCCTGCGCTTGTGCCAAAGCGTCACATTTTGTGATTGTGATTTAGGAGATTTATTGTGGCTTCAACTTCATTGTTCTTCAGATCCTTTAAAAAAAATGTATTGGCACCTTAAATTGCATGGTTATAGGGTGTAATGGACAATCGACATCCTGTCTGTGAAGTCATCCAGCGTGAAAGGAGGGATTTCTGGAGAGGGAAAGCAATCCCTCTCATTGTAAAACACTTTATAATTGATTGAATAGAATAGACTTGCTTGCAGAACCCTAAGAGGCATTTTTCCCTTTGTAAATGGTTGTTAAATGTTAATGTTCAGATTTGGGTGTTGGTCTATATCACAAATTGTGCATTATGCCACCTGCAACTTAATTTGACACCACACACTTTGTTTTAAAAAACACATCTGCGCTCTCCTTGCAGGTCAGCGACAGTGATGATGACAGCAATAGCTTCAGCGACGGTGATGGTGAAAGTGAGGGCAACAGCAACAGCGACAGTAACAGTGAAGGAGACAGCGACGCTGGCGCCAGCATCACCGTTTTGGACCACCAATCCAGCCAAGGAGCGAGCAGCAGCCAGCTAGTGACTCCTATCGTTCAATATGACACTGTTGGGATGAAGAGGAAAAGGGAGTCTCCTAAATTGAACCGATTTGTAGAGACAAACATTGAAAAACCACAGGACTGCGATGAATACTACTTCATGAACCTTGCGAAAATGTTCAAAAAGTTGTCCCCAGAGAAGAAGTCCGAGGTCAGGATGAAAATCGAGAGACTCCTCTTCGAAGCGGAGTTTGAGTAGAACGGATTCACGTCCACATCTAAAAATGAATTTTTTCCTGTTTCCTGTTCATAAGGTTTTATTGAAAGAATTGTAAGAAGTATAGTTTCAGTATCTTGGCTTTTAATTTGTCTTTTTTGCAGACAAACCCTGGAATATTTTTATTTTTTATTTTTTTTTCCCTCTTTTTAATTTTTAGTGCCTAGTGTGTCTTCAGTGTAGGTGCAAACTAGATTGTTAATAAGTTTTGGAGCGTTGTTACGACGCCACAATTTGTCAATCACCTGTAAGCATTGCTCGCAAATCACCTTTGTGAAATGGGGCTTCTGGTTTGTTCAAATCATCTAAATATCAGAAGTTTCTGACTGGCGGGATGAGCAGGTTGGACCATTTTGGATCTTTAATAGCATTCTTTATGCCTGCATGCTGTGGACGCTTTTCTTTTGCTCGGTAAACCTTTGTTGTTTTCCTTTTCTGGGGGGTTTAATCTATACGAGATCCGCCAACATGTTTTAGAGTACTTCTAAACACAGTAGTTAAAAACGAAAAGGCTTTGTAATAAAACAATTAGTTGACATTGTGTTAAAACTGATGTAGTGTAAGAGAGATGTACCGCATGGTAGCAGACGATATCTGCAGTGAGGATGGCTCTGCCTATTTAAGCCAAATGCATTGTGGTACATTACTAATACTCAGGCCACTTTTTATCAAAGGCACAAAAGAAAACTTCTGTTTAAGTCTGAAATATGTTAATTGTTTTTGTACAAATAAAGATTTTGCACGTTGTGTGTATGTGGGCGTATGATTTCTTTGTGGAGAGACTGAGACAAGAATCTGATGCACAATTATTTTAATAGTTAGGAAAAGCATTTGTTATACAAAAATAGGTGATAATGTGGTGATGTGAACATCACCTGAGGTGCATGGTTATACAGTAGAACTGACGTCACAGATTTCATTAGCGAACAGAATCAATTGAATTTTTTTTAATTTTTTTTTTAGCATGAAGAGTGAAACAACATCCCAGTAAAGTAAAGTAAAGGCTTTGGTCTCATCGACAAAAGATGAGAAAAATACAGTAAGATGTAGATATAAAAGTAAAGTTTACACCAGTGGTTCTCAAGCTTTTCCACTTGTAAGCTGTATCTATTTGTGACCCATCAAGACTGCAAAGAAAGAATGACTGAGGGTTTTGTCTCCATGTTACTTTGTTTTCAAGGCATGAGAATAGAAAAGTATCCAGTACATTACAAGAAAAATAGAGAGGAATGTCTAAAAAAAAGTCAATATAATTTAGTTTTCTATAAAAGCTTATTTCCCCTTCCCCTTTCCGCTTCTGTTAAACATCCTCCCCTCTAATCTTTCTTGTGACTCGAGTGTTGACATGTTTTCAAGTAACCTCTGCCAACTTTACATTTCTGACTCCACTGAAGAGGGCGATCTATTCAGTCACCACCTGACTTGTAGCAGTAGACTCCATGTTTGTGCTGGGGAGGTGGGAAGCCAAAGCTGCGCACCCCGGGCTCAGAGAGACCGCAGTGTCTTCGTGGCTTGGTGATGGGATACCGGACGCTTCCATCGAACAGCCAGCCGGCGTCACAGTGGTCCAGCCCTGTTAGTTTCCAGGCGGCGTAGAGCTGCCCGACTTTGGCGAGCTCTGCTCCGTCCTCCCGACACGCCTGCTGAGCCTCAGTGAGGTTCATCTTGTGAGAGGGCTGAAGGTAGTAGACTTTCCCTTTGAAGGAGACACATTTATTGAGACATTTAGATAAACCTCTTGACTGTTTCTGCTTATTTATATTGTAAGGTGGGAAAACCTGGCTAGAAAACATCAATAAGGATAAAAGTGGTAGAAACTTTTGAAATATACAGCAGAATAATCTTTTTATAGATGAACTTTAAAGGTTCAAATCATATTTTCGTGTAGTGTGTGTAACACCTGGTGCTGAAATAACGTTTAGGAATCTTTCTGGTGGTTTGACTGAAGTACTAATTGATGTGACACGTCACCAAAAGAAAAGCTGTATAAATAATGACATTAATTGCTGTTGGTTTCAGAGTGTTTGCTCTGCATTTACATGACAAAATGACCTCTGAGAAAAGGGCTTATTGTGCATACTGTCACAATAAATCCAGCAATCGTCGATGTTATAAGTGACACCTGTAACTTTTCAACCTGTGACATGGTTGGTCCCACACCACCTCACCTTGGAGTGAAGAGGAGAAGCAGAAGACGTCGTAGCGATGGAGGTGCGGCTGCCGCCTGCCGTAGCTCCGCACACCGGGGGCGAGGCCGTGCCCGCCGCAGGGCACTCTGGGCCGGGTGATGGGGTACTGGACCGTCCCGTCGGCCAGCCAGCCTGCATTGCACCAATTCAGGCCCTCCTTCCAGGACTGGAAGAGCTGGGTGAAGGTGGCCAGTGTGGAGTCCTGCTCCTCACAGGCCTGCCGGGCTCCCAGGAAGCTCAGGTGGTATTGACCACCAGGGTGCTGGTAAGGAAACACCACCCCTGAGTGGAGGAATTGATTGGACAACGATTACACAAAGTATGTGGGCTTCAAAAGGTCAGTCACTGGGACACTTGTAGAACAAAACCATTGTAAATGTTACTAGTAACACCTGTGCTTTGTGAAAAATGTCAATAATTCAATTCAACTATATCTAATACATACGACTTTTAAGATAGTTTTATTCATATTGCTACACACACTAGTAATAACAATGAGACTAATATTGTCAGATATGATTATATTTATATATTACAGGATGGAATCAAGTGAGAATAATAATGTACACTTCACAATCATACATGTGTATACCAACTCCAAACTCCAAAACAGATAAAACCTAACCAGGCTAAAGGCTCAAATCTCTATTTTTTCTAAGCGGATCTCTGACTAGAAATAAAAGCTGTCTCTGTGAAATGAGAGTGGAAGTCATGGTATGGACACGTTGTACCTCATAACTCCAGATGGACTGACGTGCTCCTGTCCTCCAGTCCGTCCACCACCTCGCAGTGGTAACTTCCTGTGTCGTTCAGCAGGAGGTTCGTCATCTTGAGCGCAGCATCTCCCGGGAAATCCTGTCTGAGCTCCACACGGCCCCTGACCAACAAACGCACTGCGAGTTTAAACACAAACAAGCTCACGGAGAAAAGAGTGCACCACCAATGAATCATTTTGTCCCTCCAACAACCTGAAGGCCCCGAAACTACGACTGCGGGCGCCGATGGCCACCAGCACGTCTGTCTCGCGTCCCCCGGCAGCAGGCCGCCAGGACCACTTGACCCGGACCCTCCTCGGCGAGCTCAACTCAGGCTCATACCAGAACCTGCAGGGCATGGTGGCGTTGCCCCCTCTGACCGCAAACACCGATGGCTGAGCAGAGTCCACGTGGAGCTTCACGCCACCGAAGTGAACTGTGGGAAATGCAGACGTTACATCTACGAATGTGGACGCACGGAGCACATCATTTGCACATCCATGTGACATTTATCCTCTGCATACTTTCTTTGTTGCCGTTTGCATTGAGGTAGTCCTGGTAGAAGAAGTTGTTTGGGATGGCGGGGGCAGCCAGGGAGAGAAGCAGCTGAGCGGCCAACAGCAGCAGAGCTTGGAGGCAGCAGATCATCATCATCATCATCATCAGGTTCTGATCCTCAAAGAAACATCTGCTCGGCTCCTCCGACCCTAAAATCACAGTTGAATAAAGACTTTTGTATGACTGCAGTAGTTTTTGCCTGCTGTATTGGTAACTGTAGCTGTTGTGACCAGACAGTGTCGGTAGAGGGCAGCACCACACCACGTTAGGGAGCTCTGAGCTTTTTTTTTAATTTTTTTTTTATGAAACTGTCATTTTGCCTCTTGGATAACTTTAAGGATTTTATGTTATGTTAGTTCAAATAATGTTTTAATCATTCTGACACACCAAAAACGGCTGCTTTCAAATGCTGATTCAAGACAGAAATTTTGATTATTTGTAGAATAAGTTGTCAGCCTGGCAGGTCGTCTGGAGCTATTTCAGTTATTGTCATAATTGCAACACCTAATTGACTGGATGTAAGATACCTGAACAAGTTCTGAACAAAACACTGAACATTACCACGGACAAAAGGCCTAATAGTTAGTAAAGCGAATTTCAGAAGCTCACATGACCAATAAATCGACGCGTGTATTAAAGATCATACAACATATTTGTCATATTCATTTTTTCCCCCCCTCACTTACCGTAAAACACTTTGATGTTCTGGTGTACTCGCGGGGTTTTAAATCCTTGTCGAAAGGGAAGCTTTGATGTCGAGGAGCAGAAGTCAGAAGAAGTCTTCTGGGATCAATTCCGTTTCTCCAAGAGGTCGCAGAAAGGAGCCCACAGTGGCTTTCTGGTCAAACAGTGCACGTCTCCTCCAGTCCTAATGAAAGCCGGTGCACATAGCCCGCAGTGACACGTGTATTCTAACGTTTCGTGAGAGAGGAAGAGGGCTGTGATGCTGACCTGCCGCCATCAAGCTGTCGGACTGGAATCCACCTGAGGGGGTTTCTGCAGCCAGCGAGGGAAGGGAGGACCATGATGCCCCCGACTTCATCCACCGGTATCTCATGTCGAGACTAATTATGAGTGGGAAAACAACAACAACAAAAAAATGATTGCCTTCTGTTTATTATTTAAGTCTAGCGTAGCTTTGTAGCCCAAAATCAGAAATTAGGAAGTTCTTTGGAGGGTTTTACAAACTGTTAAACTTATTTATATATTTATACTATACTCCTATACTTATTTAGATTTATACTATACTTCAAAGTTTGAACTGTACTTTGAAGTATAAATAGGATTTTATCAAATGTAATGACGTTTTCTATTGCAAGGCAGTTTCAGTAAACTGGGTGAATTACTAACTATCTTAAAGCAAAGAGGAGTTGTTTTACTCCCACGAACCCAAGTTACAGAATCACTTTTCTTTTGTACAGTAGGGCCAGCCATAAAATGTAAGCTCAAATTGTCCAGCTGTTTGCAGAGAGGAGAACATGGGAGAAAAGTCCAGAGCTCTCTGAAAGCAGATGTTTGTTGCATGACTCCAGCTGCTAGCTGTGTTTTTTCTACTCCTGGAGGCTCTGTGATCTTTTATAGGAAACTGTGCTATGTCGCGGGAAAAAAAAATACATGAAATACACATCTCCATGCAGTAAGGCATAGACACGCATGGAATGAACAGGTGAACACGGTGGAGGACAAATGTGTCCTCCACCGTGTTCATCTCCTAGAGATGAAAGCTGTTGCCAGGGGCCAAACATACCAGGACTGCGAGTTTAGCAGCGAGACGAGGGCCTAAAAGAGTGTAATTACTCGTGTAAACAGCAGGCTGAAGCCCGGTAGTCCCACGTGGAGACGAAACCCAACATATCTTGTGTTTGAAGAAAGCAGAATGCAGCATTGTTCATATTGTAAATGTTGGAGTTTACCTCTGTTCTGAGGGCTTCAAATGAAATACAAAGTCTTACTGTACCTTCCTCTGCTGTTATCTTTGGGCAGCATTATGTTAAAAATGATATCAACTTCTGAACAATGCAGAGATGCTTCCTAAATGGACAGTTCCTCTCCTCCACGCTGCTCTCCTTTTGTCCCCTGTGACCAGTCTGCTCATGCAGATCATTTGGTCAGATGTGGACATTGTCTGACCAAATGGGGCTCTTATAGCCGGCAGTAGGAAATACACTATGATGTAACTGGTGCCATTCAGTCTATCAGCTCATACAACATGACAAAGAAATGTGGTGTGTCTCTTGAAACAGCAAGAAAAACGATTCCATTTTAAAAAATATTTAATAAACGATCTCAGTTCAAGACCCACAATGAATTATAATAATAATAAAAAAGAATGCAAAACAATGTTAATTTTCTAGACATCTTTCTACATATTTCACATTTGTTGTAAAAATGATTGAATTGCAATGAAACTATGAGTAAGCGGGGAACAAAATCAGCGGAAATGTGGAAAGAAATCACGAAAAGTCCAACATATGATTGACGGATCCGTGCAGGCTGCAGTTCAAATTTGAACAATTTAATTTTTTCCCTCTTGGACATTGTTGGAAATGCCAAAATATTATTGCACAGGCCCTGCGTCATTTGTGCTCATTTGCCATCTGTCCTCCGCAGACTGTTAAAACAAATGGGGTTGCTAACTGGTTAAAACTGGCAATTTAGCTTTGAGTACAACTGGAAAAGGGTGAAGAGCACTACGATCTACCGACTCACGAGAACCTGGAATCAGGAGTAAATAACATGAACCGAATTTAGTTTTTATCCAAAGCTATTCAAATGCAACTTATAGATACTTCATTCAGGACTCTGCATTTCAAACAGCACGTCAAAAAACAACGTTATCGACATCAACATTAAAGTTAGAAAGTGCTACAAGTGTCACAGTCCCAGCAGCCAGCAGGACCTTTATTCCTCTGCTGTGGTTTGAGGAGACGGAGCGACCGGATGAGGACGGGGCACTGTCGGACGGCCGATGCGCCGGGGATCTATTCGTCGCAGCCGAGCAGCTCCATGCGCAGAGTGATGCGCTCGTGCCACTCCCAGGGGACGACGCGGACGTACCGGGCGTAGAACGGAGGCTCGAATAGGTTCTTCTTGTGGGTGTTGTTGTCAATGTTGCCTTGGAAAAGCTGCGAATAAATGGCACGGTTTTGGTTAAAGGGGAGGAGAGAGGAAGTGGGCCCACTGAATGAACACATCCATCAAACGTCTTAGTGACCAGACCATGAGGGGTTGTTAACCAATCTGAGCTGCCTTCTGACAACCTCACGACCCAGATCATTACGGCCCCACCCAGACATTTAGAGCTTTTCAGATGAAGCCCCCCCCCACCCCCCCCGGGCAGCATCATTATGTCACCAGCCGACTGCTGCTCTGCACTCAGTAAAAACATCAAAGCGACAGTGTTATTGGATCATCTGGGTCCAGCTATTGTCGCTAAATGTCCGAGTTCTCTCAGCGAAAGAAGCCACGGCTCTATTTCTCTCAGCAAGAGACATAAAATACATCTCAGCCTCATGAAGGGTAAAGAGAGAACAGAATAGGGAGCGGACATGTTTGACGTCTTTTGACAAGCTTTCTGTGTGAAAAGAGGCTACACATTGGAATGAGACTCATTTATGAAGACGGATATACGCAGTATACTGCGTTGGGCATTGACATGGGTCTGACCTTATCATTGCCGGTGTTCTCCTGCTTCACCATACTCCATGACTCTCCATCGTTACTGTAAGCAACTTTGAACAGTGTCACAAACTGCAGCACCCCAAAGTCCTTGGCCCCCTGAGTGATGATGCCTGTGAGGCGCTTTGCCTTCTCTAGATCGACCTGGTGAAGGAACAAAGGAAACAGTTATACTCTGCAATGACTACAAAGGACGCTTTTTTACCAGTACGGATTTTTTTCCCCTCCTCACCTGGATCCACTCTGAGCGGTTGTTGTGCGCGGGAGACCAGGCGTTCGTCTTTCCCTGCTTATCCAGCCGGGCGAACTGAGGGTGCCACGTGAAGGTATCAATGCCCCATGTGCGGAAAGAGCTGGAGGCCGAAAGCTGCCCATCCGAGACCAGGCGAGACTTCATTCCCAGAGGCTCTGAGCAACCTGTCGTGTTTGAATAAACTGTGAATCAAAAGCAGACGGAAAGAAGGAGGGTGGGGAAGCCCAAAGCGACAGGAAGAGGAGGAGAAAAGAGAGAAATACACCCGAAGAAATTAAATTCAACTTTCATCCCTCTGAAAAAGCATTCAGAAGAACGTGATTGATTCAAATCATTTTTTACACCCGAGACCAAGAGGACGGAGCAGAAGGAGGAGTACAGAGCAGAAGAAAGTATGCACTACCATGTGTAAAGTGTCCACCATTCACCATGTTTCTGTGTAAATGTGCTAAATGTTATGTTTGAAGGACAAAAGAATCATCTTTTTTTTCTTGCTTTGTGTGTGTACTTGGAATCTAACCACAGCTGGATGGAGGACACAATACATAGTATTAAAAATAAAGTATTCAACTGTCTGTTTGCTTTTCAGTGTAAGCCCAGCTAGAAGAAATCCACATTACTCAAAGGAAAAGTTAAACAAAAGAGACTGCTTTAGGGAATATTATCTATTTATGAGAAAAAAAAGATCAAAAGAAAACTTTCCGTTCAATTTGTTTGACTTGAATTTACTGTAGCTTGTCTGTTCCTTTTAAATAACACCACATGAGTCGTAATAACAATAAGATAATTCATCGTCAACAAGTATCAGTACTTGCTGTGCGCATTTAAATGGGAACCGGGCGTTTACCATTGAGTTCACAGCCCACCAGCTCCATGCGCAGCGTGCAGGCCCTGCGGCACACCACGGGGATGATGCGGATGTACTGGCCCACGATAGGAGGGTCAAAAAGGTTGGTCTTGGTGCTGTCGTTATCGGCGTTGCCAGTGAAAACCTGCAGCACACCGACACAGAAAATTAGGCGAGTATCCGAAGGAAGAAAAGCTTTCCGCTGGTAGACATCGGAAGTAGTTTGTGTTAAATAAAAAGGAGGATCTTCTGACTTTGTCTCTCCGTTGGCCGTCCACTCTGTAAGTGATGTAAGCGTTTCCGTCGAAGCTGCTCGCCACCTTGAAGGCCTTGATGTACTCCGACGTGCCCATGCGACTGGCACCCTGAGTGATGATGCCCGTCAGACGCATCTTCTTCTGCATATTAATCTGTTGTCAACAAAGGGAGCGAGTGTTAGTCGGCTTCCCAGCGCTCGGCCATTTACACTTCGCGATTTAAAAGTGCTCGGTTCTCCCACCTCGATCCAGGGGTTCCTGTCGTGTGCGGCTGACGTCCAGGCGTTGACGATGCCCTGGTTGTTGAGTCGAGCCAACTCCGGGCCCCAGCGCTGGAGACCCAGAACGGCGTAGTGCAAGGAGGAGGCGGAAATCTGGGACTCCACAATCACTCCTCCTTCCATCCCCAGCAGAGAAACGCAACCTGGGACACAACCGTTCGAATGTCATCACGCAATTTACGACACTTTCTCCTGTTTGCGAGTATGATTGAGTCTTGAATTTCTTTTTTTTTTACTCTATAAGTTTAAGTTACATGCATTAAAGTGCACCTTTGTGTCCACTGAGAGTTTAATGGTGGTGTCGAAAAACACTTCAGGCACTTCATTGTGTCGTTTTCCACTCCAAATGACGTTCACTTATGCTTGTCTAACCACTAGGAGTACTAGTTCACTAGACAGTTCACTAGAAATGAAACAAACAGTTGCTGGACGTACTTAGCTGGCACTGCTTTCCAACATACGGTGACGGGCATTGGCACGTGTAGTCGCCATCGAGATCTCGACACACCGCTCCATTCTTACAGGGCTGCTTGGCACAGTCGTTCACATCTGAAAAAGACAACTCATTGCCTTATTTTCCACTCCTCAAAGTCAGGAATCACAAAAAAAAAGAGATGATTGTTAGAGATATGGTGCACACCTGCACCACAAACGGCCCTCAGACAGAGAAGGGAGGGAGGTTGAGGCAGGTGGAGGGCCACAATGGCCTAACTGTGTCTCCAACTTAAGTAGTTTCTCGTAAATTGTTCGCGATGACAGAAAGGCCCCTGAGGGCAGCGCGGAGGAGGCGGGACAACCTCGGCAACCTGCTGAAAAGGCTCAGCCAGTTAAAGGTGAAAGGTCGCGGTTGATCATTGTAATCCTGTGACATGACTCGATGAATGTGAACATACAGAGGGGGTATTAGGAGGTTATATCCCTTCATCCTCAGTTAGCCAACAAACTATTTAAGTATTGTGGAAACTGTACACAAATAATAACAGCTCTGATATTTGGACAAATGGATCATATATATATACATATATATAAATATCATATGCACGGTTTCCTAGCTTTGTCTCGATCTACTTAAGGTCTTGTTTCTCAAACAAACGCCTTCTTTTCCTCCACAGTAGTGATAGCAACAAATCAAGCGTGTCACTTTTTGTCTCCCTTTTCGACACTGAACACGTAATGCTCTCGACTGTCCACTAGGTGGCGTGCTGGAACAGCATGTTTTCATGGTTTATCCAGCGCAGTTTATCCAGCGTCGTGCTTCGACGTCCAATCCCGTGGTTAAAATACCACATCTGGAACATCAGTCAGCTTTATCCTGCACTGAATCTGCACTGTCACCAGTGCACTAAAGTTAACCTGCTAACGTAAATAACTGTGTTGTTTTTTTAGCCTTTTTGTTTACATTGTGGTGCATATCTATCATGTAATGTCCTGCTGCTTTGACAAGCAATTGATTTTCGTAATGCAAAGACAACAATCACCTGGATTACTTTTGATACAGAAGAAAACGTCTGAATCTGATGATTATGAGCCAAAATCTGTTTAACATTCGGTTCGAAGCAGAGAAAAATGCTTGGTTGACTGTAACTTGTCCAGCTTTATTTCTCCTGTCTAACTAACTCTACCAAACTGCACTGCAACGTTTTAGTCATTTTATTTGTATTTGTTCTTGACTGTTTTTAAATCTGCATCATGTTTTGCTTTTACTGGTTTTATGTGAAGCACTTTGAGTCGCCTTGTTGTTGAAATGTGCTACACAAATAAACTTGCCTTGCCTTACCAGACTTCTGAACTAAATCAGAGGACAGGTTGACGTAACGCCACATGGCTCAGTTTAATTGCTTTTCCCGTTAACGCTAAGAGGATTGGTCACAACTTAGAAACAAATGCCTGTTTGGCTGCGACCAGACTGGCACAACACGGCTAACAACACTGAGAAGCAGGTGATCCTACCGAGAGAAGCGCCGTGAAATAGCCTTCACATGTTTTGACAACACTGTTAACGTGACATTCGTGGCTAGTATACTCTTGTTTTCCCCGTAGTGTTTTATGCAACTATTGCTATCTTACAATGTCACTTTGCATCTTATATGTACTATTGAAACTTCGCTCATGTCATTAGATTCAGCTTTATGTATGTGCATGTACTCTATATAATATACAAGACAGATTAAACTCATTTCAACCGTTCAGCCTGTGACGTCTGACTGAATCAAAATTAGAAAATGTTTGGGAGTAGACGGCCGCACTGCAGGAAGACTACAATTGGTGGTCAGTCTGTGGGCTCAAGAGGGAGAGATGTTCATTCACGAAAAAAGCCTCTTCATTAATAACGAGAGTTAAAGTCATTCCTATGACTTTTTCTTCCAGCAGCCATTCACACAAAGCTTATAGTTGTTTCAATTCCAAATACTAAACTTTAGAAACACTTCTTTTACTCCAGAATATGTCAGTATATCAGCTTTACACTTGAGGACAATAATCCTCTATTTCCTTCCTCTTTTAATCATTCTCCCACTGATGAACCTACAATCCTACAATCATTCCAAGCGCTTACATTTAGAAGATGTGATAAAATTCCCTTTTTATCAGTTTCTTCTTCATCTGATTTGGTCAAGCTTGAGCACAAACAGTTGCGGCGTTGGGCCTGCGTGGAGGGCGTCTGCATGCTAAGAGACTTGGAGTGGTCTTCTACTAATTAATCCAAACTCGCTGAATGAGGCTCTTTCATGGAAATGATGTGACAGGATGGAAAATGCTCACGGGGAAGTCTGCTGAAAGCGGAGGCCACTCTGCTGTTTGTTTTACTCTGCCTGTCAGATAAAAATGTGGCTTGACATTCTCTCTCACTTACTCTTATTAGCTTGCTTGTGTTGTTGTATCTAGATGCATGTCCGACCTTAATGATTCAATAAAAGCAAATGAATTGAATAGATGGCAAAACATGTCTGTCAATGAACTGATAACTAACAGTGTACACTTAAAGATATTTATGGAGAATGTGGAAAATGTGAATGCACAGGGCAAAAGAGGCACCACAGATTTATGAATCACATGGACAAGTAACTCACTGATCTGGCAGTGCACTCCCTCGAAGCCGGGCTGGCACTTGCAGACGTACTCGTTGAAAACGTCTCCTCGTCTGGTCGGAGTGATGATCTTGCACGAGCCATCATTCTTGCAGGGGTTTGGGCTGCAGGGTCCTGAGAACGACAGAAGACGGAAGAGGATTGGTGCAAAGCGTCTGATGTAACTGTGCTTTCCCCCTCCAAAAGGTTCCACTGTGTCGTACCGATCTCCGTCAGGTTGCAGGTGTCTCCCCCGAAGCCGTCCGAACAGATGCAGATGAACGGATCCTCTCCTATCCCGGTCACACATGTTCCTCCGTTATGGCAAACGTTCACCTCACAGTAGTCGCCTGAGTAAATGAGAGTAAACGGGGAGTTTAAATATAGTTGAATACACTTCAATTTCACTTGTTTAGAACTGTTATCTGTTTGTCTGTGCACTCTATTTTTATTGTATATTCTATTGTAAATTTACCGTGCTATTTCTTGAACTGTGTTTATTGTATGTGAAGACATACGTGGCAATAAATGGTTCTGCTTCTGGTTATAAAATCCCTTCATCCTACTAAACCTCAACAGAGCTACTGCTGATGCAATTTGCATTTGACCCATTTTGTTGTGCAATGATGGTAATGAAGTTGCTACCATGAATACCAGGGACACCAATGTCTCCCCCTGCCCGTAGCTACATTGGAGACATTGCAGAGCAGATACAACATGTTGTTGTTTTGCATCACTTGCTGGTCTGTGGATGGGGAAACACTTTGCCTCTTGATGTTGTTACGTATCGTTTAAATGTAAAGCACAGACGAACAGAACAAGCTTCCACTCATTCTTGAGAGGTTGTCACAAATAATTCATTAAATAGAAGAAATTAAAGAAGACTGAGAGGTGAAATCACAGTTTCACCACCAAATCCTTCCCGAAAAACATATGAAAAAGGTTCCCTCAAGCAATTTAGTATTGCACTTCTATATGTGGAGTTAAAAAAAAAACTTAACAAAAAGAGTCTGAGCTATCCTAATGTTAAGTCCCGAATTTGTGTCACTAGGGTATTTTGTTAGCCTGGTAAAAGGCCAAGTCTGTCAAACTCCATGCCCTCGCACGCCCAAGCAACCATAATCCTGATGACATCATCAGGGTTCTCACAATAGAAGTCCCTGTGACGAGAAAAGGGAGCGTGATGTGTACAGTTGGTTGAGTGCCCCTTTAATCTTAAGGGGATCATGGTAAAATAACATGCAGCGTTTGGGATGCATTGGTGGCCATGTCTGACCTCTTACTGCCCAGAATACACCCAGTTTTAATAGAATCTGATCTTCTGTGTTTCTTTGGTGCTGCTGCTTCGGCCCAAAGTACTGAGTCACAGATCCTGGCTGGATTAGGGAAAATATGGTAAAGACCGCCAGTGGGAGCGGCTGGGCACAGATTTATGAGTCACACTGAGGCTGTCAAATATACAAAGCCACATAATCTTTGTGTTTTTTTTTTGGAAGGGGGAGGGGGAGGGACCTGTTGAGTCACTTTAGATGCCACGTCAGAGTCATTAAAGCTCTGAGCAACAACAGTGGAACTTTCTTGAAGGAAATGTGTGAATATTGCAGACGGCAGACTTTACAATGTTGTATGTAGTTCATTCAAATAGTTTAGAATGAAGTTTAGTTTTTAATCCTAAAAAAAAATGCTCTATGAATAAATGTTGGATTGTTAGTTTTTAATTTTCCGCTCTATATTTAAGGAATAGTGTCTTTTTGAGAACAGTGACCATTTCTTATGTATATACTGAAATAAATATTTCATAACATATTAGTTTGAATAGAAAATCTAAAAGATGTAAACAAATAACACATTTTTTATGTAGCCAACTCTGACAACGGAATGTGTCCATGTGCAGGATTAAGAGCTTGCAGGATTATCGAGGGTACACGTGCAGGCAGCACTTTCTGGAACGAGCAGTTACACAAGATGACAGAGAGGCTCAGCACACGCAGCCCACCTGACTGACAGCCAGGTGGGTAATGAGCAAAGCAAAATAGGCCCCGAATGTACACAAACATTCATCATCAGAAGAACGACCGCCACGGCAATGACAGCCAAAGTTTGTCTCTCCAAATTTGGCAACATTATAAGTGGAGCTGGTTGGCGGCACAATTCCAGGTTGAACTAAAGTTAGGTGAGCGGACAGCTGGTTGGTGTTGGCTCCAGACAAGAGCACATATGGTGTTTTTCTCCTCTCCATCGGCCCCTCCTCTTTGTGTGACCAAAAAGATGCCCACAGGGACAACAACACGTTCAAATGTAAGCTCAAATAAAATCTGTACAAGTCTTTTGTTCGCAGGAAATAATTACATTTCCCAACTGCAACTAACATCTATTTTTACAAAACTCCCTCGTATGATACATTCACTGTGTAAAATAGTACTTTGTAATAACAGAGCTTCACACATAATGACAGAGTAGTCTCACATTTAATCACACATTCGAGCGTGACAATAATAAGATTATGGTGGGATGAAGGACTTACAAATTACATATTGGCTGTTTTCTGGATTAAAAAATGGTATATTTTCATGACTGAACCCCTGAATGTATTTCATGGGTAATTTGCTGATGGGAAATGATAAAGAAGAGAAAATTGTATTTATGATATATACAAAAGACATTTGTCATCCAGTGCTTGATTACATAAACAAACCTGTTGCACAGTTCCCTTTATGTCATTAAAGCCCCAACTTTTACCATCACCAACAGACATTGACACACAGTATGGAAAAAACTTAACTGGATCCTCATGAGTCAACAAAAGTATATTCTATTATAAAAGACCTATGAACGGAAGGTCAAATAACTACCTTAATGTGATCAGAAAAAAAAGGTATGGAAATTAAGACTAGGTAGGGATGTGATAGTTATCTCCCAAAGTTCTCCAGTGGGATATTTTGGGTAAAATACAGTCTGGTGTTAGAAGCAGAAACCTATGAGACTCTCGTTAACCACATAAACAGACAGCAGGAGTTCTGAATGAACGCGATTAAACAGATTTATGTCGATGGTTTAAAAAGGACTTACCTCTGACTGAACACAGGCAAAGAAGGAGAGTTAATGTTGTAAACGTAGCTGTCAATACATTCCCGGGACGTCTCATGGTTGTTTACTCTTACTTTGTTTGTTCCGCACGATTGTTTGTTCGCAGCGCTGAACGTCTCACTAATGCTGCCTTAAAGTGCTGTCGGAAATATCGGAATTCCGACGGAGATATAGAGGAAGGGCAAAGGGGATGAATGAAGGAGCTGGGATTTTTCGATAATACCCGATTTAAGGACATGTGACGTTGCATGGGCGGAGAGCTCGCCTGTAAACAAATCGAGACAGTAACGTGTCCTTGCTCAGAAAGGCATACACTAAATAATTGCCATGTTTGACTTACAGGCTTGATTTGTGAGGCGCTAGACCCAAACGTCCGATTTTGGGAGAGAGGCGTAAAAATTGGAGTAAGCTTTCTTTCGAATTAATACAATCCCCGTGGGAAAACTCCGCAGTTGACCTTTGCCAACTATTTAGGAACACAGTAGGCACCATCCAACTCCATCTCTGAGGCCAGGAGTCTTGATGTAGTTTGTAAGTAAACATCAAATTTTCAAAAGAATAGTCTCCTTTACTTTGCATTGTTGTTCTGTTTTTTAAAGGGAACCTAGCGCAATTACACTTAAATTGACTGTTTATTCATTATGCATTGCTATAGTAAAAGGTATCTGTTAAACTATGTCGCCATCACGTGGATATTATGTTGTACTTGCAACAGGAATCCCATCTTCTCGAATGTGTCCTCTTACTACTGATGAAAGTGACTTAAAACTCATTGGTCACTTTAAAGCTGTGATTAATTACATATCTACCCATACAGTAGTAAACTGTACGTGCAGAGTAACACATTGCATGCCTTATAGTGTATGAGTGTGGAGCACACACATACACTACATGACAAATTGTGTTTAATTTACAACTGTAGGGGCAAAAGTTGTGAATTAAACACAATTTGTATTTGTTGCTATATAAATCATATCCATAAGGTTAGCCTATCAATTATCACAGCATCTGCTAGTGCGTGCCAGTATATGGAGTTTAGTGTATAGCTAAATATTATGTAACAGGTTTTTGTTCACGTTCGTGTCACGGTCATAAAACGTTTGTTACTTTTTTTAAAAATGTTTTTTGGTTCTCTGGAACACTGTCATAAAAACATATAATAAAAAAGGATCTCCTACGACCAAAATATACATCATAATAGATGTTAAAAAATTACATTGTAACGTTTCACAGACAATGGGCGTGGAAAACAAGCTTAACGCGACGTCATCGCCCATTTCAACCAATGAGAGCCCGTATGCGCGAGCCGCTGTTGCTGTATCAGAGTGCGTACTTCACGTCCAGGAGCTAAAGCTAACGCTTCGCTTTACAGCCACCCAGACCGACACAAACAAACGACATGCCACGAGTATGAAATAAAAAAAAGCCTGTCGCGTTCAAGCAGCAGGGAGCTGATTCATTTTTCTTTAAAGGAGGTAAGTAGCTTAAGTTGTTGCTTCTGTGCTTTGGTGCGACTGCTCAGGTGATGCTGGTTGAAAACGTAGCGTTAAATAAACGGTTCAAATGTATACGGTTAGTGACTGCCTGTTAAAATAAGGCAATTTTACGCTAACTAAGGAGCAAAACAAGGCTAACGGGGGTGATTTTCTATCACCGTTACTGTGCCAAATATTCAGCCAACTCGTTCCAAAAGGCGACATGAACCAGCGGGGCGAGAGAAGATGCGCCGGTGTTCCGGTTTAATAGGCGACCGTGTTAACTGGCGATTTTGAGCCGAACGCGTCTGTTGTCGTAGTTACGACAGCTGTTGGAACACGTAGCTAGCTGTCCTCGTGAATGCCACATTGTTGAATCTTTCAATACAGTGTCAAACCCTCTCATATAGGTTACATTTAACGTATCGTAAAACAATTAATAAATGCGGCGTTCACAAGGACAGCGACGTGTTTTCTATCTATTCCTAACAGCTGCAACGACAACAACAGACGCGTTCAGCTGAAAGTCACCAGTTAACAGGGTCGCTTGTTAAACCGTAACATCAGGGCTTGTTGGCCTGCTCCCAGACAAACAACACAAATGTCCAGGTTCATTTCCTGTCTTTTGCGTCCAGAAATGTGCCTTTTTTATCAGCATTGTCTCGCTGTGTGAGCTCACAAAGAGCAACCGACATCCGTATTTGTGCCCCTTTATGTCTGCAAAGTCATCTTTGCTTCTTTGAGTCGTGACAAAGAGGGAAGAGCTAATGTTAGCAGCTGATCTGAAGCCACATCGGATCGCATATTGAGTGACAGCGTGGCTTATAATAACTCACACTTTGTCTTGGCATTAGCAAAGACAGATATAGTTACTCGCTGGATTCGTTTTCCGTGCATGAGACAGGGGTTAGGAGGATGGATGTGGGGCGGGTCCTTTAATTAAGTTAACTTTATGCATCTGTGGTCAATTTTGGCACCAAGTTTGATCGGACAGGAGTTGTGTTTACAGCTAGCTGGTGTTAATACAAATCCATTACTTGTAAAGGATAGAGCCTGGTACTATTATGTAGATGGTAATCTACATTCAACGTGTGTGAGAGCAGTGGTGGCAGCTTTTCCTCTTTGGCAGCACACACCACTAATACATGACTAATACACTGAATTGCATTAAGTATATGTAAGAAGATCAATATGCTTGCCCCTGTTACCTCTCGAGGGGGTTTAAGGTCAAAGACACTGGGGCTAAGCAGTAATACATTTAGGGGACTGATCGTGTTTTGAGAAGGAGCTGCATTGAGAAAAGCAAGTAACTCTTCACAGATGATAAGCTTCAAATAGTATTTTACTTCATCATATATGACTTGTGATACTTTGAGTACGACATGTAATTACTGAATGGTGAGGTCATGCCCCCAGGTACATCGTATCTAGTCATTTTGTGACAAGACACTGGAATAAGAGGAAAGTTGTCATATGTGACCTAAGTCATGATTTGAGGACACATGGAAAATAATACTGGTCAATTCCTATAACCAAAGGGTTATTGCATTTTTCTGTGTTTGTCTCTAGGTTCGACCACATCACTGTGACTTCATTTCTTCACATTTTCAACCTTTGTAGTTGTTGTTGAAGGCTAACTTCAACATACCATGTAAGTAACAGTTACAGCTTTCTATTTTGTTTCTGTGTAACATATTACTATCTTCACTGATGATAACAATGCATAGTTTGTCTTTATTTGAATTTTATTTTGCTACTTCATTACAACAATGTAAAACACCGTCATATGTTTATGAAATCTTGTACCACAACTTCCCTTTTTTGTGGCGACAGTATACACTCTGGGTATTCTGAAAACTCTTCTTAATGCTTTGAGCAACTTTTAAGTAAAAAGGTTACGGTAACTATGTTGGTACATTGAATTATAAGTGATTTGTGCATATGTCTGTCTGCTTGATGATAATGATTTATTTTAAGTAATGTCAGCACTTTTTATCTTTAATGTTGAGAGACTTCATTTTGACACTTTGTAAGTTGTAATGTAATTAAGGCGTGTGAATCAATATAAGTGACTGTGCTTTATCTGACTGAGTCGCTCTCACTCTATATTCCCATAGATCTGTCGCTGCAGCGCCCTGGGCATCGAGAGGAATATTTAGGTCAGTCAGACATCATCAGAAATGTCCATGTCTTTGCTTTATCCAATCTTTGCCTGATCACAGCGAACCACATAGTGCTGGAAAAATTGTGTTATTTTGTACTACTCATGGGCGTTTTTAAATATTATAAATTTAAATGATGAAAAGCAGTGGAAATTGTTTAAAAACTGCAGCTCTTAAATCATTTCCTGCATATTTGTGAATTTATTTATGACTGTAATAGGTTAATTTGTTTTTCACGGGGGAAAGCACTGAAACAAATGTAGGGCCACGGTTTTTATTTTTCAGATAATCATGGACACCCACAATTCAAATGTGCAAACCATCTCTCCGGAGCTGCCGGCAATGTTCGACGGCATGAAGCTGGCGGCGGTCGCCACGGTGCTCTACATCCTCGTCCGCTGCTTAAACCTCAAGAGCCCCACTGCACCCCCAGACCTCACCTACCAGGACACGGCCCTCAACCGCTTCCTCCTCAAGTCCTGTCCTCAGCTGACCAAAGAGTGAGTTGCGTTCTCAGCTCTCCTCCGTCTGTCACTCAAAAGCGTTTCCGTGGAAACGGCATAGCTTGTTGGCCATCTGGGCCTGTGAGAGAAGGTAGCTGTCTGGCGGTGGTCCCATCCGTCGCCAATGTTCCTGAGTGTTTCTGTACCAGACATTTCTGGCCGTACCGTCAGCTCTGCCATGAATTAAACACCAGGCTGTATTTTCGGGATTATCCCAAAGGTAGATTGGGTTGTCACTCTTACAAATATAGACTTGTTCACCGCAGGGCACACATTTGCATATATGACGATGCAAGTCTCCACCTCAGGCAACTCTGATGCCTCCGTTAATTTGAATAATACATCTGGGTTTATATTAACTGATGCAAACCAGTGGTTGTTGATGATGCAGAATAGTGGGAGGCAGCTTTCCCTGTGTACGCTAAACCAGGTTAGTGCTGGGCTCTAATGTAGTTTGTTGTGGTAAAAACCCTGTAGCAGCCTATAAACAAAATTAAATTGATTGTTTTTCCTTGATGAGCATCACTGTCCATCTGCTGTGGTCTGCTCGTGTTGTAATACGTTCAGCTCTGTAGGGTGGCTCTCTTCAAGGCTTCATCACGAGTGTCTGCTTATATAACCGATTGTTACGGAGCCATTTGCCTTTCAGCCGCAGTGTCAGGGAATCATAAGGCCACGCTGGTGTTTACATTTGCGACTGGCTTATTATCATTCCCTCCGCAAGAGACATGTTTTGCTCACAGAAAGGCATGCCCCGGTGAACACTTGAACTGAGATGACTGAAGTCCTGGAAACAAGTCGCCATGGTTGATGTTGCTGTTGGCATCGTCCGCGTTGTGTCTCTGTGTTGTTTAGAAGTCCTGTTTGTAACCCTGCTGTGTTGTATAACGGAGATCAATTACACAGTGGAAAGCATAGGAGGGTGTTGTGAGGTTAACAGAGTTAACAGACATTTTGTTTTGCTGTGTTCGGGAATGTGCATACAGGGTTGTTGGCTAACGGTGAGGACAATCCAGAACAAATACTTTTTCTTAAGGAACGTCTTGGTGTTGGCATGATTTATATTTCCAGCGACAAGAACGTACTTGCCTTCAGTAGTTTAATTTGTCAAAGAAACAAGCCTCAGCTGATTGCTTAGTCTTGTGCAACTTGTTTTAATATGTGTCCATGATGTTAAAGCAGCTGTGAAGTTACAAGCAGCCAATAGTTAACAGACTCTATTTTAGTATGTTTCTGTCTTCATTTAGTCTGGTGTTGGTGGAACAATAACTAGAGTCAATAGGTAAATTAAAAGTTAAACAGGAGCAATTAAAGATTGTTAAATTATTTTTAGAAAAGCAAATTGTCAATACAAGTCTTTATTAATTTTTGCAAGTAGTGTTTGGGAGTTCCCAGCTTGCTAAAATCAAAGGCCTGTGACTTTAAGTCTGGACTTTGATCTGGACTTAAGATCTTTGCTTTACCAAACCACAGTGTCACATCTGTTTCCTTTTCCGTTGCTGTGAGGAACCACAGCACACATCACTATTTTTACCTCTTTAAAAAAAGAGATAAAAATTCAAGCAAAAGGCTCACCTGCTACTCCCCAAGATCTTTTTTTATTTAAACCCTTTTTTTTTTACTCAAAACAATATTTTTTAATCTCACAAGTTTTAATCTGAAGTTACTCATCAGCAACATTTGCAAATTATCGGTTGTACACAATACGCTTATTCTCCACCAAGAAGTGAAACTCTTTCACTTACTGTACCAGTAATTAGAATTGATAAAACATTTTTAAATATTTTTTTCTAAACTATAATATTGATAGAGAAAACAAAACATAGGGAAAGAAATCGGTTTGCATTTAAAGTTATCTGTTTCCTCCTGTGCATAAACTCAACTAACCTGGCAGTGTGCTTATCCTCATATCCACATTACAACAACAAGGTCATCCTCTTCCTGGACTCGTAGATTAAACCGTCTAGAAAAGTCTGGTTAAGCTTCAAATTACAGTGCACGCTCGAAGTGATTACATTATCACCAAATGGAAGTATTACTGCTCTTTGATTGACAGCTCTCTTATGTAATGGTGCATTTTCCAGGTACAGTAATTGTTGGGCGGCTCAGTAAGAGATGAGGCAACGTGAGGTTGAAGGTCTTGTGAAACTATTGATGTAACATAACCATTTGTGCTCTGCTGCTGCCTCTGTGTTTTGTTCTATGTACTATGAACACAACAGCTGGTATCTATGTTGGGTCTGTGCTGCTTTACTTTACGGTTATGCTGATCTTGTTAATAACAACTCACAGCCTCCAAGGCGGCCCACTCTTCACCTCATTGTCAGAAAATCAAACAATATTTCAAATATGATGTTACCGGGAACAAATTGGATGTGTACTGTTGTTAAAAGTATGTGTTTGCACTTGTAGTTTGGTATTTTACTGAACCTGTGAGAACTTAAATGTTCCTCAATTTCCCGTTGAATAGATGATCTCTATACTGAATAACATTGTCACATGATCTGAACATTTATTTATCACTTATTTATGACTGCTGCAGCACATGAAAAGCCTTCAAATAGTTGTTTTGATTGTTATTCCTAAAGCTCTTATTATCAGCCATAATTATAATATTGCATTACTTGGATGTTCTTGACATGATAGGATAGGCAGCGGAGAAAATCGTTGCCTAAAGGGAGTTTCCTGTCAAATCGTCCACATTCTTTGGGTCTCACCGTAGCAAAAATATGTTTTCTCTCGATAATCCACAACATGCAGCAAGGCTCACTATTCAAAGAAATATGATGTAATCCACAGACTTTGACTCCTACAACTAACTCATAATGACGTTTAGAATACAAGACCACACATGCAGCATAACATACACAGCACTTGCATAGCAACAGACTGAAGTTAAACATTGATGTCTATTGGGAGCAGGAAGCAATCTTTGAAAAGCCGCAACGTAAATGTGACTTTGTGATGCAAAATATGTAGCAATTGTTGACGCCTGCGTCATAAACCACCAATGCAATTGTATCTGCTCAGGATGAAATTGTGTTAATGCCATTTCTGGGAAGTAACCCTGTGGTTTTTTCGAGTGCATTAGCAGAATACGCCTGTGTTTCTAAATCAAATGTAATTACTGAGTCCAACTTTTGTGTTTTCCAGGTACATTCCTCCCTTGCTGTGGGGTAAGAGCGGTCACTTCCAGACGGCACTGTATGGTAAACTGGGCCGGGTGAGCTCACCTCACCCAAGTGGAGTCAGGAAGTACTTGCCCATGCAGGACGGGGCCACTGCGACCTTTGACCTCTTTGAGCCACAGGGGGACCATAGAACAGGAGGTGATACTTTCTTTTTCCTCTTTTTCTTTCCCCACTATTTTTTGTTGTTGTCATTTGCTCCTAATTGGATGATATTATGTACTAGATGATAGCTATTTGGCTCTCTACTGCCATGCCAAACATATAAATCTCATATTTTGTAATGTATATATATTGTAATCATGTTGTAATTGTTCTAATGCTACATAGTCTGTTTATGGGACACCTCATGAGTGTCTGTCTGTCCTGGAGGAGGGATCCCTCCTCTGCTGACCTTCCTGAGGTTTCTTCCATTGGTTTTGGTTCCTCATGTTGTTTTTCCTTATCCAATTTAAGGTCCAGGGAAAGAGGGGCTTTGTGGGGTGCTATATAAATAAACTTGACTTGAGACGTATGGATGGAAAACAAACTCATAAAGTAAATTCACAATCTAAGTCTTAAAATGAGGCATAACAAGTTTTTAATGCAGTATGTGAGGACCTTTTTAAAGGTGGATTTTTTTCTTTTAATGCCTCAGTTGAACCCTGACACCTACCACTTTAAAAATGATCTTCTTTCAGAAAGCTCAAGTTTCCTAAAAAAGTAGTTTTACTATTGCCATTCTGCTTTGCAAAAGCCATACATCGCAGACGAAAAGCCTTCGTCTTTGTTATGCGTCAGCTGCAGTGCTCCTTTTTAGATCTAATAATCTGCTGTTTAGGAGAGGGACATAATCTGCTCGCATATTTCTCACTGGCTAACATCTCTCTGATCCCATCTTTCTGTTTCACCAGATGACATCACCATGGTGATATGCCCTGGTATTGGTAACCATAGTGAGAAGCATTACATCCGGACCTTTGTGGATCACGCCCAGAAGGATGGCTACCGCTGCGCTGTGCTAAACCACCTGGGAGCTCTTCCCAACATCGAGCTTACCTCTCCGCGCATGTTCACCTACGGTGAGGCCGAAGACACTTCAGTTTCACACTCCTGTCACCTCAAAATCACTTCTTCATAATAGGAATATCTAGCGATGAGGAATGGGATTTGATTCGGTAAAAGAAAGAAAAATGGCTTCCTTTCGTGGCACCGTAACTTCATTTTGATATAATCTGATTTAGTTAAATGTCTTCTCAAATCAAATCTCTATACGTAATAATGTCAGGGTAAAAGCTAAAAGGCTATATGAGCTGGCTCGTGAACTTAAAGCTCCCAGAGTTTGATATAATTGGAGATTTAAGACCTGAGCTCATTTAAGAGGTCTGAAAGAGACACATTTACAGCTCTGAGCTAAAGGCACCTTCGGGTGGAACTGCTGAGCAGAGAAAAAACGCTGC
This sequence comes from Clinocottus analis, assembly GCF_023055335.1. NCBI lineage: Eukaryota > Metazoa > Chordata > Actinopteri > Perciformes > Cottidae > Clinocottus > Clinocottus analis. Next base: position 21,224,962 of record NW_027175820.1, read on the forward strand.
GTCCTACAGATGTGTTACGTATTGATTTGTAACCGTACTGCTTCCCTCACAGGGTGCACGTGGGAGTTTGCAGCCATGGTCGGCTACATTAAGCGGACGTATCCTCAGACCCAGCTGATGGTGGTCGGCTTCAGTCTGGGTGGAAACATTGTTTGTAAGTTCCTGGGCGAGAACAGGACGAACCAGGAGCGAGTGCTGTGTTGTGTCAGCGTCTGCCAGGGCTACAGCGCTCTTAGGTGGGTTGTTTTCTTCTCCTCTCGTAATTAAAATGCATCGTATCATCAAAGCACCTTCACAACACCAGCACTTGATCTGGACATATTTCTAAATATCAATAAAGCGCAGCATAATGCCACGAAATGATTAGTGCTTGCAATATATAATCACATGTATAGTCTACAAGTCTAAACAACTCTCTGTTTTTTTAATCATTCAGCTATTCTATTTACTATAACCTTCAGTGATACACTTAATCTTTTGATGGAGTTGTCATTTTGAATTGTTTAAATGCGAGCAACAAGACGGGCAGCATTTTAAAAACTCGTCCTGAACTGCCACCAGCATTGGGTGTTGGTTACTGCTCCACACTGGTTCATCCAGTCTTTTTTCTATTCCCCAGAGTTTGCACTGACCTTGTTGTGCGGATGTTTTTTATGTGTTCAGGCTGTGTATTCTATATTATGCATCTTTGCTTAAATCCTTTTCACTGACTTCATGTCCAGAATAAATATCATGTGTACATCGTAGCGTGCCTTTTGTGAATTACGCAGTACAAACAAATGTGTTACATCGGTGTGTGTGTGTGTGTGTGTGTGTGTGTGTGTGTGTGCGTGTGTGTGTGTGTGTGTGTGTGTGTGTGTGTGTGTGTGTGTGTGTGTGTGTGTGTGTGTGTGTGTGTGTGTGTGTGTGTGTGTGTGTGTGTGTGTGAGTGTTAGAGCCACACCTTCTACGTTTTGCATGCAGCCAGCGTCTCTTGGCAAACATGACAGGCCGGGTCTGTTCGAGTTTGGATGATGGCAGTTGGGAAGGGTGTGTGTTGTAGAGACTGGCCTTTTATAAAATTGGATTTGCAGTTTTTTTCCCCTTTTTTTAATGAATACTCTGCTTTCAAATCGGTGTTCAGACCAAAGATGGCCCTTCTGTTAGCGTTCCTTTAAAGCCATGGCCAGACATAATGTGATTAAATTATAATTAAAAACATTCTACCTAATGGTCAGTTATTTGTTAAGTATCTTTAGTTGCCGTGTTTATTTATCCTGTCTCTGTCAGTGAGCTGCATGTTAATGGCTGACGCTCTTGCTTCTCTCCATCAAGCTCTTTGTCTAGTGGATTACACAGTACATTTAGTGAGTTGTTTGGATTGTAGACAGTCCGTACAAAGCTAACTTCCTGTGCGTTTGTCTTTATCTCTCAGGGCACAGGAAACATTCCTGCAGTGGGACCAGTTCAGACGTTTCTATAACTTTCTCATGGCTGACAACATGAAGAAAATCATCCTCTCACACAGGTATCAAACATTTTCTGACCTACAATAGTTTTTTGTTAGTGCAAAGTTCTAGCCACGTTGTTTATCATTGCTTATCAAAAAAACGGTCCTAAATTCTCACCAGTATAACGGACAACATGGTTTTTCAATTCTCTAAATGTTATCTAAACCTTTAATTAAATACTGTGGCTCACCCGGGAGATTTAGCAAAGAGGTTTTGAGTTCATCTTGATCAGTCATTTTGAGATTTTAACTATAAAGGCAGCCCACTGTTCCATCAGAGATCAATGCAGGTTAGGCAGGTGGAGATTGTATGCACATGTTATTTCGCTTTAACGTATTAGAGAATATGGTTTAGGTTTAGTTTACACTTAAAGTGAGGACGACATTAAAGTTTTAAGGGATGGGATCAGAAAAATTAGGTCAGGATTTTTTTCCTTTTTACTAAAGTGAGGTTAGTTAATATACCAAAATTGAAAAGTACACAAGGTACACATCTCAAATTGTTTTTGCTTTGCCTCTTTTAGTCATGAACGGTAAATCAAGTTGTACCAATACTGTTAAATTATTTGGAGATATTAGTTGAAGGCTATTGCAGCCTTTTTCTCGCATCCAAATGAAATATTAATATCACTGTGGAGGGTCTTGCTTTTGGGAAAAAAATGTGAACCATAAGGTTCAGCCCCCTCTACATAAACCAATAATTTCCACACTGTCCCTTACTGCATTGCACTCTGTGTAACTTACTGCCAGTCAGTGATTTCGACATGTTCTATGAATAATGTTTGTGTATTTTTGCATGTTACAGGCACAGTCTGTTTGGGGGAAGCCCAGTTAAAGTGAAAGATCTCGATCTTGGTCGTCTGTACACGGCGACATCTCTCATGCAGATTGACGACAACATCATGAGGTATGTGGAGAAGCAAATCATTTGAGGTCGCTTCCAGTGAAAGTCCCGGTTCTGTGTGATTTCAATGGTGAGAATATTCATTATCTGTTTTTGTGGTTTCAACAGAAAATTCCACGGCCACAGCTCTCTCAAAGAGTACTATGAGAAGGAGAGTTGTGTACATTATATTCACAACGTAAGAACTTTGCTCCGTCCACCTCACATCATCTCATGTTATGTTTCTCTCTTTGCTCTGTTTTTGCATGTTTCTGATGAATGGATTTGAATTTTATGTTTTATGTTTCAGGTAAACGTGCCACTGCTGCTAGTCAACGCTGCAGATGACCCTCTGGTTCATGAATCACTGCTCACGATACCTCGCACACTAGCAGGTAACTAACTGCATGCATCGCAGCTCCAGCAGCACAAAATCCTAGTGTTAGAAAACTGCTTTTTCAACCGTGTTCACGTAGCGTCGGAGATTCATATGATCTTTTATTGGCCATTTAACTTCACGTATTTCATATTATTCTACTCCCATTTCAGTGAAGGGCTTGCTGCAACAGATGTAGAAAATCAAATACAAGTTATGCTTGCAAAAAAACCACTATATATGGTATTTCTGTTTGATTTTGTGTGGAGAAAGTTTTAATGGTCCGTACTCCACTCCATACAATTCAGCTCAGTACATGAGTTGTTAAGTAGTACATTTACCTGCAGTTGATCCTCCTTTTAGGCAATGGGTTTGTAAAACAACAGGCGTGTCCTATCTCAATGATGGCTGCAGTTTTACACCAGAGTAGCTTCTGAGAAGACATGTCTGAATGTCAAATGTTCATATTGGCTTGAACAGGACAAGGTGTGGGAAAGAGTTCAACTCTATGAGTCATGTATTTTGGTTCCAGCAGCTGTAAAACACACTCACACATACATGTGAGTGTCCCTCTCGCTATCTATTTAAAGTGAGTTTAATTCTTTGGCAGGTTCCCAACATTAATGGTTTCATCTGGCAGTGAATCGTGCGTGTTTTTAGCGTCATTTACGAACAAGGAGAGTTTCTGTCCTTCTCCTCAACCTGAACTATATTTAAACTTTAGTCCGCTTTGTGTGTGCGTGTGTGCGTGTGTGTGTCTCCCCTGACTGGAAGTACATGTGATTCTATCCTTCGTGAGCAACAGTTCATCAGCTGCCCTTTGCCCTACAATGTGCAGTGACTCAGATGCATGACTACCAGGGAGGGACTGAACATAAATACACTTGCAGCATCGGTTCTATAATTACTGTTGATTAAAAATGTTTGATCATGGGAGGTAACTATGTTCAATTAAGGCAGTCATATAAAACAAAAAGCGTTACATTTGGTCTACAATGCTGAAAGACTGTAAAGTCCCCTCTGATTTTCTTTACCGCTTTAATGTACTTAATGTGGCTTAAGAGGCGTTTGTCTTCGAGGCTTGAATGTCCACGTTTTAGTTCGAGCTGTTCCCCAGAACGTTCTGTTTCAACCTGTCACTCAGCGCCATCTGAGACGGTGGCTCCAGGTCGGGACGAGCATTCACTCGTCCCAGCAGCTGCCAAGAATAATGCAGAGTGGTGAAAGCCCTGTGGGATCTTAATCACAAGTCAACCGCGGCAGGCTACCCCACTAACCCAGATCAGAGCAGAAGAATAAAGAGATTCAGACCGTTCCTTTTTCAGGAGACCTCTGTGCTTTGTTGTGCACTGCTGCAGCGCTCTGCATGGGTTCATACGCCAATCGCAGGGTTTAGAAAGAAGAGATTGCTGGAATTGAGGTGGCCAAGACCATTAGTGAGGGCCAACACTGATGTTGCGTGACATGTCAGTGTTCAAGTTCACTCTAAAAGAGAATTATGAGGTTAAGGATCAGCGCTCTGCAGACATGTCAAGTTCTTCCACAGCTAACTTTAAAATAAACATTCATTTGAATCTTAATGGACCATGGTTTGTACATAAAGGCATGTACTGTTGTGTCTACATACCTTTGGCCGTATTGTGGCAGCTAAGCAAGCACATTGCTGAGTCTGACAGTCTACGAGACCTGCCTCAAGTGTGTATATCCTATAAATTACCTCTAAGTTACACATTAGAAGACCTAAATTATCCATTTGGAGCCTAACCTTTGGTAAACATTTTCATTTGTATTTGTAACATTTGGATTTTTTTTTTCATTCACTTAAGTCTTAAGTTTTTCTGGCGGCTATTACAGAAATTATATCTTTTGCAGTTTATTGATTGGTTCAAACCTTCAGCTGTAATAGAGGCTGCTTAATCATACCTGCCAGACATTAAGTCATGTTTTAATCTGTTTGAGCATGCAGCCACACCCTCGCTATCTATAAAATATTTCCTGCCAAACCCATATTTGGACTTGTGTCGGTTATCGTGCCTGATCACTGTGTACCGTTGTCTCGTCCTTTTTTAGCAAAGAAGCCGAACGTCATCTTTTCCCTGACGCTACACGGAGGCCACCTGGGCTTCTTCGAGGGCGCAGTGCTCTTCCCCCAGCCCCTCACCTGGATGGACAAAGTGATAGTGGGCTACGCCAACGCCATGTGCCAGTGGGAGAAACAGAAACCGCCGTGCCAAAGTGTCCCCCTGAGTCCGAGCTCCTGTGCAGAGGAAAAAGCGTAAAACTTCTGAACCTCTGTATCTCTCTCACTCTTTCTCTTCCCGCTCACTCTCTCCAACCACCACTGTCCCAGCACTGAGGAGACACCTGAACTAAACCTTAAACTGCTCTCTCTTCTCTGCCTTCTCCTCTGGTGCTACCGTCTGCTCCCGACCCACACATACCGGTCAAACACATCTCCACGCCTTCTCCACAGTTCCCCTTTGTAATCACAATCACCTTACAGTATGTGAAGGAACAAAACAACAACTAACTGCCTTTGTGCTCCATTGCGAAGACTTTTGACTTCCAAGCAGAAACTTTGTGTTTCTTTTCATGCACACAACAGTGGTCCTTGGCTAATGGAGGCATTGACCAAATATGACAAGAGAGGAAGTGAAGCTGGCATTAAAAAGTAAGGTGAGAGCATCACTTTTAGAGTAGTACAGTGAAAAACAAGAGCACACAAGAAGCCTCTTATTACAGTAATCAAGGACTGTGCTGCAGTCGGTGCCCATTTAATGCACCTGTAAGAAGCTCACTGCTTATCACCGCCAGGGCCATGTAGCCTAGTCTGCTGTCTTAACCAACACAGCGTCTTTGTAGTATGTATGTATGATTGTGTGTATGTTTCTGTGTGTGTGACTCACGTATGTAGTGTGTATGCCTATGTGCGCCTGTGCAGACCGAGAGTTAAAGACCCGCCACGGAGCACGTGATCTTTGTGTTTGGTCGGTGTGATCCAATTTCCCTGCCATGGTCTATTGGCCCTTCTATTGTCCGTTATTTTTGGGTGAATTCTTGTTTCATTGTTTGTAGAAAATGTACAGAAGAAAAGTTAAGTATTATGGTGGGATTTAACACGTTATTTCCAGCTGATAACATCCCCATGGTACATGCGTTTGGCACTTGGAAGTGTTCAGTGCTGAGCAGTGTTATGAATGACTCCTAGGCCGGGCGTAACAGCAGACACAACCTCAGAGAGGATCCATGCACATTCTCACAGATGCATTTTAACACTTTGATTCAGTGCACTTTACCCTGTATGACACAATCTTTTTTTTGGTTTGTTTTACATTTTTATTTTCCTCCAAAGCGCAGGTATGGAGGTTATTGATGGTTTAGCTCTCCTTGTGACAGAGAGGAAGGACTGGAGGGAGCGAGGATGATAACGAAAAGTTAGATGACTCAAGTGTTCCCTGTGTTGCCTGTTGTCTTTGAGCCCTCTTACTCTTTCGTCTGCCTTTGATCAGCTGCAGGTCCGGCCAAGACTATGACATCTGTCTCTAACTGCACAGACAGAGCAGTTAAACACCTCCTTTGGTTCAAGCATCTCAGTACACTTTTGCATCTTCCAGCAGATGATTCTGGATCATGGACTGATTTGCCAAAGCGGTCTTGTGAAAGGGAAAATTCAGCCGTGTAAAGCAGATTTTCTCTTATAATCTGAGCTGGGAGGTGTGGTGAGTAGGAGGGCTGACGACACCAACGCTAAACCAAATGTTTATTTCGTGGATTGTCTATACTACTGGTAACTATACAAGTGATTGTTATATTGTTTAACTAGATGGAGAACACTGCATGTAGGAAAGAAGAGACAGATTTTATTGCAAGGGAATATCTTTGTTGCAAAGACTGCATTGAAAAGCGTTTCTTTACTTTTTTGACTGGGCGTTTGTTGAAATCTGAAACGTGTCTGGATGAAAGGGACCTGAGGGCGTTTCAAAACCTGAATCTTTTTTTTTTTTTGCGGACATTGTTTAAGGGTTTAGGAAGCTTCTTCCAAGGCAAAGTCCAGCCAAGTAATCTGAGCACTGTGATGAGACAGATGGACGGTTTGCAATGATGAAGGGATGGACAGTGATTAGAAGTGTTGTCTTATAAAACCTGGGTTTGATAGTATTGGAAAGAAGCGGCGTTTGTTTGAGTTCCAGGAGGTTTTGGCATTTCAAGACATTCATATTATTTTTTGTATCCATTAGTCACAACATTATGACTACATAATCATCCCGAGCATTAATCCTTGACCTTGTTAAATGGTAGTTTGGGTTACACAGTAACCTGTCAACCACCACCAGTAATCAAAGTGGTTATTCTTTGGCTTGAGGACAATCTTATAACCACAGTTTATGGAGATTGAGGTGAGCCCTTCATAACTACAGTACATGGTACTGTCGTCTGTTTTTAGAGACCGCCGTGCTGTTTTTCAGATGTAATTGATTTAAATTTAATGTCTCATTTTGGAGATTATTTTCTGTGAGTATTGTGAAATCTAGGTTGTAAAGGTGCAGTGTGTGGTATTACGTGGGATTTAATCGCAGAAATGGAACATAATATTCACAACTATGTTTTTATTAATGTATAATCACCTGCCGTTAGGAATGGCATCTTGGTCATCTTCCAATGAGCGCTTCATATCTACAGTACATGCTGCTGTAGTCTGTTCTCAGAGACCGCCGCGTTGCCCCTGCTGTGTTTCTACAGTAGCCCAGAACAGGCGGGGCTCGCCGTGACAGCAAGTCAGCAGCCCGCAATGACTGAATTAAAGTAAAATTATATATAGACATTGACAACTAAAAGGGAACTCAGAGAGCCAAGGCCAAATGTCTTTTCGCACAATGTTAACGAAAAGGGAAAAATAGTTAAAGTATCCACCCTACCATTTGGATCCGCTCCAAAATGTAATCGGTTCTTCCTTTTCACCCAGTTTAATTCAAATTGGGCCAATATTGTGTCTGTAATGCTGCCAAACTAAACTGTAGTTAGCGTGGATCAGTGACATCTTTGCGGATACCCGATCAGCCTGAACGGTTTTGGGCCGGTGCATCTTTGCCTCTAAACCCGGTCGTCCTGCGTCGTTCAATCCACAAATGACCGTCGCCATCTGTTCTCTTGGAGACTCAACTGCAACTCCGCTGCAAACATCCTGTCATTCATCTGCACTGAGATTATTTTCAAGGTTCGCTCTGTCCACTGATCTCATTTCAACAAAATCCGCTGTGGTTTGGGGTTTTATTCTGGCTCTTGAAAGTAATCAGAGGAATATAAATGCCACCAGCAAAAAAATCCAGTTTCTGCAGTGAGAGCCATTTGTGTTCTTTTTAAGATGTTTGCCTCCCCCCAACTTTGCACAGAAATGCAGGTTTGGATGTATTGTTTGGATGTGTATTTTTCTTGTCAATTATTTGGAGTATTTTTTTTTTTGTATTTTGTACTGTTTTTATGACTTTCTTCGTGTTTTTTTGTTTGTGCAAATGCATCAGAGCGCGCGTGTTGAGTAAACATACAGTATATGTATACTGTCACCACCTCTGATTGACAAAAACCAAAACTTCTTCACTTTAACAATTTAGAAGCTAAAGAAATATATGAGTATAGTGTATATTAAAATATGTGCGGGAACAGGTATGACACATACAGGCAATAACCAACCAGGAGGGATTCTCTTATCATTTCGATGTGTCCTAATATAGTGTCAAAGTATGTCAGACCAAAACATGTTCTTTTCTTCATGGAGTGGGATCTGAAATGTTGTTTTACTGTGTTGATATGAGAATGTGCTCCTGTGTATTTAACCTAGCCCCAGATTCAGGCATCTTGTTCTATTTTTTAATTAGAGATCGTGGGCTCATGTTTTGGAAATTAATTCCAATATACAAATATTTTTGACTTTTAAATGTCAATGGATCCAATTGGATGATGATGAGCATCACTTAGTGCTGTGTTCCTCTACAATGTTCTTTTTTTTATTTGAAAAAACAATTTGAGTTAATCGTTACACAGCTTAAATTTAATATTTCAAACATTTTGATGCTTAGACGGTTAAGGGATGGGACAAGGACTAGAGGACGGGGCACACATAGTCACACAACATTATGTACCCTGATATTGAACACTGGGTGTTTTTGTTGAAGAAAGAGAGAGAGAGTGTGTGTGTGTGTGTGTGTGTGTGTGTGTGTGTGTGTGTGTGTGTGTGTGTGTGTGTGTGTGTGTGTGTGTGTGTGTGTGTGTGTGTGTGTGTGTGTGTGTGTGTGTGTGTGTGATCTAATTATGTGAGGAAATATGGTTATTGTGTTCCAAAATAAATTATTTTCTCAAAAGAAAAAAAGTTTGTGTTTCTCTCTGATTTTTATAATTATTTTTAAACGTCTTGAACTCAAATTTTGTTGAATAAGCTGTTATCTGATCTGGTTCATATGAAGGTGTATGTGTAGTTTACTGTGTGCAAAATTATTAATAGATGGGATTTGTTAATTTTAAAATACAGTTGTGCCCCCTTGTGGCGACATTAAACTCTTAATATGTTGCCCCTTTAAGATACATAGTTTGCATAAGTGACAGATCATGTGTTTAGTAAAATTACTTCATTATAAATAAAAGTCCTGCATTCTTAAAGCTTAACTAAAAGTACAGAAATATTATAAACAAAAATTTAAAAAGCAAAATCTATATGAGTACTCATTTCCTTAATATATTTGTTTACATTATAAGATTTGTAATACTGCTGTGTCAATGTCTAAGCTGCCTTTTAGTTGTTTGAGGTCTAACTTCTTTCACAGTTCAGTAGTTTCAAGTGATTTACAATTCATTACATCTCAGAAGCAAATACTTCTTACTTCATTATACCTTTATTTGATGTTACAAGTTACTTTACGGATTATTATTGCAAACATATCATCAACAAATCAATATAATTATCCTAGATAAAGCTACACAGCAGTATAAAGTATTTATAAAATGAATAAGGAAAATTACCCTTAATTTTACCATGTGCAACAAATCTAAAAGTATTATAACTTTAATTAAAAATTTGATGCTTATATTTTTTACTTGCAGTGCTTTAAGTATACTATCTAGTGTTTGTAGTTTTACTTTAGTATAATTTTGACTGTACTTTTACTAGTATTTCTACACTGTGGTCTTGCAACTTAAGTAGTCAAGTGGGATGGTTTTCCAAGATTAATTTAAGTCAGACTAATTTAAACCTCCTTTATGAAACAGAAAATAAACCACCAGAGAAAGTGAAATGGCAGGAAGACAAATGATAAAAAAAATACAATTCATATAAAACTACAGACACAAAAAACTATTTAATGGAAAATGTCCCAATCCAGTGCAAGATGCAGAACGGGTGATTGTGGTACATCAGGCATCCGAGAGCCACGAGGCCAACACGGCTGAGACAAAGAACTGTTTCCATGGCACTGAACCAGGAGGCTGTCGCTCCTGATACAACAATCAGTTTTCCCTCTTCATATCTTTCTGAACCCCTGAAACCGAAACACATACTGTATGTTCATATTCCACTGAATCAACCAGCCAAAGGCTGCTCTGTGTGATGTGAATTTTAAGGCGAAGAACTCTCTCACAAACTGACTCTCATTCGCTACTCTCTGCTTGTAAAGTCACAATGAATGTCAGCGCTGTGAAGTAACACACATTTACCACCAATTATTCTCGCCGAAACGTCTAAACATTGTTTTTCTTTCCCATTTAAACTCCCATACATTTAATCGTTTGCCACCCGTCCCCTGCTCCTAAAGCTAGACACTTATTTTTGCTCGTGGCAACTGCCAGAATAATAGTACAAAACGTCAACCTAGCTTTAAAATAGCTCTGAGGCATCTAGGGTGAAGGCCACTATGACTCTCTGGTTTAAAATGGCTATACTCTCAGAGAGCAGTGTCTTCAGAGCCAAAAAGCTTGGTGGCGATGGCCTGGCAGTCTGCAACAGAGGCTTTCCCGTCAAAATCTGCCGGCAAGATGTCCGCGTCAAATTCTTTGAAGTAGTTGTTCAGCTCGTCGCCGTGGACGAAGACCTGAGGGTAGTTATGAAGAGTGTTCAGATGAAAATTGGACACAACTCAATGTTATATTTGAGATTAAGGGGTTGATCGTCCTCCATCCGTACCCTCTCCAGCAGCTTGCTCTTCATGAAGGGTTTGACCACGTTGTATGTGGTGGTGAAGTACCAGGGCTGGTGGGTCACGTGGACCGCCTTGAAACGGGCAGGGAACGAGTCCTGCACAGAAAAACACACAAGAGATTGGATTAAAAACACATTTCTGAGCTCCTACAAAACTACGTACTACTACAGAATCATTTTTACTCCCGGATTACGGTCATATTTTCAAACAGCTTGAAACACATGCTTAAAGTTGTAATTTGAAACAAAGCAAAACGGAAAAAAATGCAACAAAACCACTTGTCATGGTTTCACATAATTGTTACAAAACATAATTAAATGACTGATGTTTCGGCAATAAACTCTCTTGGTTACATTTAGGCAACACAAGAGCTTGAGATACTTTGGACACAAACAGCAGTCTCTTGGAGGAAAGCCCTTTTCTTTTGACCCGACCTCCACAGAGTATCGCAGACTTATTTGAAATGTATTCGTTATACGTCAAAAGTAAACGTAATCCGTGACAAAATAAGTTTCACAATGGAGTTTCATGGTATTTTGAGGAGACCGGGCTGCTGCACTTCAATAAGTTCTCCTCTTCTCCTTTGAGAGTCTGTTCTCACCTGCAGCATGTCCACCATCTTCTTGAGCTCAGCTGGCTTTATCCCCGAGGCGTGCTGCATGGTGAAGCCCTTGAAATTCTCAATCAGGACAAAGCCATTGATCTGGGTTTCTTCGTTCTCCAGCAACTTCTCCAGGATCACACAGTAAGCTCTTAAGATCTGTGAATTGCAAAGACTTCTTTCTTTTAAACAAATACTTGAGAATTCGGTGCGGCCTCTTTGAAGTTGTGTCATGGCTACCTCATCGAATGTGACCTCCTCCAGGTCCCAGTTCTCGATGTTGAAGAGCAGAACCACGCGGCCGTACTTGTCCCTGCTGGGAAGAACCACGGGGTAACCGGCCTCTATGGTGCTGCGGACGGCCTCCGGAGTCATGTTCTCAAACAACTCGGGATACTCCTTCCTGAAGCGTACGTAACCTGGAGGACACACAACACACACTCACACGCTCACACTCACACAATTGTGCTTTCATTCATTTTGCGAACATATTCATTTCACCGGGTACTTCCAGTACAATCCTTTGACCTTTACCCTGACCTTAACCTGAACCCTAAATAAGCTAGTCCCCACAATGTGGCTGTGGGATCAGATTGATGTCCCCACAATATGGTTAAAATACGCACACACACTTCACAACTAAAACCCGCATTCTGTTATCAAGCACTAATGGTTCCCAAACCCTTTGTGTACAGTATGAGTGTTCAGTGCAGGTTGATGTGCCAAACACAATGACAGCACTATGCAACACTGCTGCTCTAAGCCTCTTCATACCCAGGCACCAATTAACCCAGAGTATGAGAGTGTGTGTGTGTGTGTGTGTGTTTTCTCGCAAGCAGCAATTAACCCCAAAACAAGTTCACATCACATTCCCCTCTTACACTAACAAGCTTCTCTATATTTATAATGGTGTGTGTGTGTGTGTGTGTGTGTGTGTGTGTGTGTGTGTGTGTGTGTGTGTGTGTGTCTTGTGTTTAGGTCTTTGTGGGGACCATATAGTCTCACAGCAATATCAAGAGGGAAACAATCCAAATCTAAACTGTGTTTATTGGCCCTGACCAAGTGAATTGTGGGTTATTTTTTGGCAAAGATAAGTTAGAGTCTGTGCTTACAGTTTATGTCTGCAGTATTGTGAAGGTTTATTAGGAGTATTATACTAAAGTCTAAGTTTAAATGAGGGGTGATGGGACCTTTAAATGCAGGTTATTTGTCTTAAATATGCCTGATTTAAAGCTACATTTTGGATGATTGCTAATTAGTTTTGGTTGTACAATTGCAAATATAATTTTGCAATGAGTCCTAAGCATACACAAGTCATAAGCTTGGTATCGTCCCATAGGAGTGTCAAACCACTCAGCTTTGGTTATCATCTCTCTCAGATCGACACAATCAGCACGTGGGACGTGGAGCTCCCTGGAGAACACTGTGAGTTCCTGAGTAAAGTAAACTTACTGTCCCATTTATACACAAAGGAGGGCTTTGTCAGGGGGAACTCAAAGCCCCCAATTAATGAACACATGCCGCCCGGTCTCATTGATGGGAAGGATTCATGCGAACCAGGAGCACAAAAGAGGTCTCACCCTCAATTAAGGAAGCTACTGGAAAATGTCTGCAGAAACAGAATCTTTACTGGTTTGTCTCTCTGCCACAGAGATGAAATAGTTTACCAACGACTAACCCTTCATGAGCTCGTGGGCTCTGACAACTTCAAACTTGCGAGCTCTGAGGAAGCGCAGTATCAGAGAGTCTGGTTTGTCTCCGAAGTGCTCCAGCACCAGTTTGAGCAGCTCGTCTCCCTCCGCTGCTCTCTCCTTCATCATGGACCTCAGGTCCTTCAGGGCCGACGCCCGCCTCTCATCCGTCTCAGTCAGCTCATCCTTCGCCTGAGGGCATGAGGGGGGGTGGTGGGGGAGAAATGAAGACAAACATGTTTAATATTCTGATTTGAACTCATCTGTCGATGCGGCCCTTCCAATGTTTATGACGTCACCTTTTGAACAGTGTGTCCTGGCAGTTTGTGGCACGGCCCAAACACCGGCCCATGATCCTTCACTGTCAAATGCTCCAGCTTGGTCCTCATGGCCTGCTCCTCCTCTGACACCATACGGAAAGATCCAGTCTGAATAAGGAAGAGAGGCTTTTAAAAACGACAAGATCCTTTATCGATCTTCAAATTTTCCTCTTGGTTTCTTGGTGGAGACAATCCAGTTTGGTTGAAATTTGTTTGTCTTTTACGCCACTATTTAAAGCCTTCGTGGCTGCAACTTTAATGCTTTACTGCCTTATTAGTTCAATGGCAGCTCATTACAATGACTTTAAAGTTGTGAACCCACAACCCAATCAGACTCCAAGCGATGCACACCAGTGAACGGCTGGTTAATCTGCTTCACATGATTACAGAAAAGACTTCAAGGCCACTTCTTAAAAACAGCTTAAGGGTCCATCCAGGAGCCAGCATCTACTGAGACAATACCAAGCATTATGCGCTGACAGTGCAACCAGTGAAGTGAGGCCAGACTCTGACAGAACGACTTCAACTGGGACAAAGTGACCCGCAGGTGCTTTCTCTTGATGAGTTGCATTAGTCAAACTTACAGCAGCCATGGTTGCAGCGTCTCGCGGCAGCTTCACCGACACCGAGAAGAAAGAAGAATTGGCACAAACAGAACGTGAGCACATCAAACCTTTCTTTCAGACATTTTGTTTGTTTGTGGCAGAGTTTGTTAAGGAGAGGCCATGGGATCAGAAAGGCACTAATCCAGTTATTTTTTTATATTTCAAAATCAATCAAAACGATGAGCATAAATACATGGAACAGGTGGTGTTAGAGGGCAAAGAAAGCTTTTGGATCAGTGAATATTTTTTACTCATCAGTGGAGCAGACATCCTCTTACATAAGAGCCTGACATAATACAGTAACAGCACTGACTGCTACTCTCCAGAATCACAGAGCTAAGCACAACATGAATGCCTGATGCGTGCAAAACCGAAGATAGTTCAACAACACTGGAATAGTGAAATTATTCCAAAGATATGAAGATTTTAAACTTTTGTCCATTTTGTACAAATTGAAGTATTTTGAATAGCGTGGCAATTGAAGATCTTTACAACCAGTTGGTTCGACGCAACTTTGAGCATTTTAGAAATACCGTCAGTAAAGTATAGTGTTTTTAAACATGACAATATTTTTTGGTAAAATCAGATGCTGTGACTTCAATGTAAGGGTAATGAGAGACACACACCAGGGATCCACTGAAAATCTCAGGTCTTGAACTTTTTTATTATAAGAACGAATCTTCCTCTAGCATTAACCTAAATCTTTCTCAGTTTACAATTATTGCATCCTTTGTAGTTTGACACAATTAATGTGCTATTACTGCTACAGTACAGTGAAAGTACAGTGAAAAAACAAACATATATTTGGTCAAATTATATTAATTTAAATTATATTAATTTATAGCCATATAGTCTTGATATTAGTTGCGATGACGTCACAGATGCCAGCTGTGTGTTGTAGTAAGTGTGAGACTTGTAACCGATTACATATGACATATTAAGCATCAGGTATAAATTAAGCATCACAATGTTATCTGTCTTTTCACACCCATTAAAAGCAAGTATTGCTTAATTAATTACTTCTTATCATAACACGACACAAGACCAATATTCTTATAACACTCATAATTTTTTTTTATTATTTCCTTAGCTATGTTTCTTAACTAAAGAGCAGAGCAGCCTTACCTTCAAGCTGATGGGATGAGAGGAGCAGATGAAATGGTAGAGGATGCAACAAGAGGAGAGGGCATCAAGAGGGGAGGAGTTATTGAATACGTCACTCAAAGCGGGATTAAGATGACACAGTGGATTACAATGAGGCTAATCTCCATGCTGCAAACTGTGATGGGATGGGGGAGGAGAGGCGTGCAGGTCTGGACCGTCACTTCGTTGCCACGGAGGTCCCGATGGGGCCAAAAGTTGGACGAAACACAAAAGACAACTTTTTTTTTTTTAGAAATCCTTAACGAAACAGAAGATACACGAAAAAGCGTTAATTTAAAAAACATATTTCACAAAAATCCTGGACAAATTACAGAAAAACAACAAAAATAAAACAAGAGGACTTTTTTTTTTTAAACAACAAAGTTAGAGAAAACTAATGAACGATGCAAAAAACATTGTGTGTGCAAACACACAGATAAAAATAAACAATTTTCTTCATGTGGTTGGTCCAGTGTTGTGTGTTTTGCACCGCTGGACCAGTGGTCATTTTCATCACACTAAATTGTACAAACATAACCCAAAGAGAAACTAACGAATGAGAAGATACATAATTGGAGTTTTTGTTATTTATGCATTTCATTTGTGTGCAGATTCCAGCTCCAGCTGGTTACCTCTCAAACATCGCATCATACCAACGGGACGTTGGACCCAGACCATGTGGCATGAAAGGTGGAATTTGAGCTTGATAGTCTTGTGCCTGTGGGAATGTCGTGTGAGGGACACGACCACCTGTGAAGCACTCAACACTTCAACTTCACGTTACACATTCCTCTCTGCATATTCTTTGAAATCCACATTATGGATTACTTATCCATGATTGCACAACATCAACTTGCATCTCTGCTATAGTGCCAGTCAATATTTACAGCAACTGATTATTATGCACCTTTTAATATGTCCACTACTTTGTTTACGATCAAATACTTGCAAAATTAATCACATAACATTAGCCTTTGTGTTAAGTGCTAAATTGCAAATTTTAACATTTTGATTGGCTTTGGAAACCAACGGTTTAACATCAGTAGCTTAGCTCTACGCAAACAAGTGATTTGACTAAAAGCACCTCTCAAGCTCGGTTATTTACATGTACGTCGTTGAATCTGAACAAAACACAAAATGTAAATGACAACAGAGTAAGCTAAGACTGCCCTTAATCTTTTTCAGACCTCTTTTCAAGAGTAGAGATAGAATAAGAGATATATTTATACTATAACTAAACATTAATACAATTGTTTATGTTACTGAAAAGTTTAAAATGAGCAACCTTGGCTTTTTCTAACAATAGGATATAATCTGCATCATGTTCAAGAGAGCAGCTCGGGGAGAACACAGTGCCAGTGGAATTAGTTTATACCTACAGGCCATTCCCTTTCAAATCAAATCTGAAATTAGACATACATTGCCTCATAAATTGATTTGAAGTCAGCCCTTGAAGGAGACTTTAAAGGCCTTTTATGTTGTAACTAAACATCAGAATGTCTTGATTGTCTCTGGACGACATCTTGAGGTGCTCTCCTATTAATATAAAGTGGAATTAGTTTTTAACTATGGACCATTAGTCCACTATGTGGTCTTCAAAATCAAATCTGAAATTGGACGTAAATTGCCTAATCGATTTGAAGTCAGCCCTTGAAGGGGATTTTGAAGGGCTTTTATGTTGTAACTAAACATCAGAATGTCTCGATTGCCTCTGTGTGACATCTTGAGGTGCTCTCCTATTAATATAAAGTGGAATTAGTTTATAACTATGCAGGGGTCTGTGACCCCTTGCGGCTAAGCCACACTTGATAAGTCTACAGGACTGTACTGGGTCTCCCTCCTGCACACACTGAGGCCTCTGTCATTCCAATCTGGCAGACTCACCACTCATTAGTAGATGCTCATGAATAACCTCCTATATCCTCGCAAACACATACAGGGGTTAACAATGTCTCCATATGGCTGTACGAGTCTCTGGTGTACGGTGGCTGTATACGTTCTTTGATGTGAAGGAATTCCTGACGGTTATGTCACCCTGCATGCCAACAAATAGGCCTGCATGAATACAAATGAGTCAGACTGTTCCGCTGTTTGGATGTGTAAAATATTCATGCGATCTATAATTTGGAGGTTTGAAGGGGGAGATGCCTTTTTTTTTATCAGTGCAGCCTTTATGGTTTATCCATCAGATGGTGGATGAGCTATCCGAGGTTCAAAGAGACAAAGATGTGAATCGAGCAACAAAACTCGTTGTTTAAAATAACTTTATTTATATGGCACCTTTAAAAACACAGTTTACAATGTGCTCTACAGATAAGCAAAGCATAGACATAACTTAAATATCAGTAAATGAAAAGGAGCACACCATAAAGGCAATGAATACAACAAAACCAAACAGATAACCAAAAAAGGAACAGTACAAAACAAACAAATATATGAAATATACAAACAAAACCAGGGGAACAAAATAACTGTATGATAGAGCATAAAAGGACGACGTCACTTAAAAGCAATTCTATAAAAATGGGTTTTAGGAAGTGATTTAAAAGAAGTTATTAATTCCCAAAGCCTTATCTGCTCCGGATCATTTGCTCCGGCCTCAATCAAGCTGCTGAACTCTAATAGTCAACATTAGTGCCATACAGTGATGTGCAAAAAGTGCACAAGCTAATTCAGCCTGCTATCTACCTGTCTGTCTCGTGTCGTAACACTATCTTCAGATCTAAACCTGTTTTCAAGTCAAATGCCTGACTTATAATCACAGGGATGGTTTTTTACGCAGCGTTTTTCCCGGCAGACTTTTCGACTTGGAGGAAGCGCAGCTGTTACTAATAACATTAACGACGTCTCCAGACGATCATTATGTTGATCAGCTACACCTGTGCTCTTTCCCTCTGCGCCGTGTCAAATATCTTCAGTGGAAAAGGTAAATGGGGCGAGGCGGCCAGAGGGCCTTTCAGAGTACTCAACACACATAGTACTCCAGTCCTCCGTTTGTTGGTTGGATTCATCAACGAGAAGCTCAACACTTCCCCCTTCTGGCTCCAGTGGTCTGCTGCAACTTTAAACCTCATGGAATCACATCAAGTCGGACACATTCAGTAGCAGCTTTTACTGCTATTTAATTCAAGCTTCCTTTGGATAAGAAATAGAGGAAGAGAAGCTACAATATGTGAAGTATGGTTTCAAATGGTGCACTGCACTCACAAAAGGCTTTCTGGCACAAAATGGAGGATTTCACCCCATTAAATCTCCTGTAATTGCCTTTGATTACATTAAAGTACATTTCCATCATTGATTAGTTTAAAGTGTTCATCTTACTAGCATCCTAATATGTTGAATGTATTATATAACAGCTACCTGATTACACTTTAGTGCAGTTAACTGTGATATTTTGGGACACCATTAACATGTATTAAAATCAGAATAAATGTTTTAACATGAGTATATTCAAATTCCTCATAGTTGAGAAATCTAGCACAAAACAATAAATGTGCGTCTACTTTACAGTTTACGTTTTTTTCTGACGACAAAAAGCACCATGATGTGAATCGCTGGTATTTCTTTTGGGAAACAGTTTTATGTTATTTTATTAGTCTTGATCAGATTACTTTTAATGAATAAATTATAACTGCCACTTTATTTATTTTTTTGCTGTCTAAGTTTTTGTGCCAACCCACACCTTCCTCCTATTTGTTCTAGCATGTGACCATCACATGATAGACTAAAAGAGGAATTGTGACTAAACAGACAGTTTTTAACAATAATTACATACATAGACTTCACTTATTCACTTTTGAGTGTCAGCAGGCTGAACTACTGAACCCCATGTGAAGTACTGAAGTAAAATACGATGAATCACGAGTTTGCAGGATTAATTCTTTATCTTCGCTTCTTTTTGTGCTGATATTTAAAGCTTCTTTATGTGTCCACAGTCAACATAGAGAACTAAAAGCACTTCACGTTCAGACAATGTTTTTAATATAGCATCATTTTGTTGGAATTTACAGACAAAATGGACAAAGTTGGAAAAGTAAAATGGACTAAACTGAGAAAAAGGTAAACATATTTAAAATCATATGAATGAGCTTGTATAAATGGTGGACTGTTAAAAGCCAATTGTATTTTGGCCTTGCTCATTGGTGGAGATGGAAATTCCCAACAGTATAAAAAAGATATCCCACATATTTTCCTCATCATTGCATCTCCTCTTTTGGGGGTATATAATTAAGGCATCCGGAAGTCAGTTTACGAGACAAATATATTACATGTTGATATTCAAGAAGTAATAGCAGCCTAACGCTAGAATCTACATCTAAAAGCAGCGCACTAAAATCCCAAGGGTTGACCAAACACACTTGGGACAGAGGAAACGCCATCAAGTGACAAACCAACCGACCAGCTGAACCGTTCTGGAAATAAGTAGTTTCAAGTGAAATGTCAACATTAAAGATCTGCTGGAAGTGATTTCCTGATTACACGTACAACATCACCGTTTGTTTTCACTTGGTTCCTCAATATTGTCAAAGGCTAAAGGCTCTTGTTGTGTTTGCAGGTTCAAAACAAGGCGAGTGATAAATGAGGGGAGTCAGTGAAATGCCACTCCTTTCCCCGGTGCGTCAGCAACTTTATCATTTCAGTAAGTGGTTCCTCATTAAAAAAAAAACACCTCTTGAAAAGAAATGATATAGACAAAAATCCTCCAGACTCCTCCTTTATGTATTTAAAATATATATATTAAAAGCATTACAAGACTACCATCTGTTGTCATGCTCCCTTGGACATTAAAAGCTCCAAAGTTGGATGTAATGCTACACCAGTAAACCTACTTCTTCTCTCGTAGTGAAGAAAGTTGGTCTTCCAGTATAAAAGTCAAGTCGGTGTGAGTTGCAGTAGTTGCCACAAAGCGTCCGGGTCCCGTCCCGACGGCCGAGACGACGACTGGTTCTCAGTGTTAGCCCAAAAACGTCAGCGCCGCCATGATGCTGAAGCCCAGCAGGATGAAGAGCACCTTGAGCAGCTGCCTCCCGGGGGAGTTGAGCTCATGCGGGAGGATCTCCAGAAAGGTGATGTAAATGAACGTGCCTGCGGCGAGCCCCTCCAGGACGGCTTGGATCAGCGCCCCGGCCGCCAGCTGAGCCTCCATCACGCTGATGCCGATAGCGATGCCGATAGGCGTCATCAGGGCGAACACTCCGATGTAAGCCGCCACCCACAGCGGACGCACTGCGCTCTGCACCAGCTTCACCGACAGGCTGAACACGATGATGCTTTTGTGGACGAGGATAGCGATGCAGATCTCTAATACCTGGAGGAAAACAAACAAGACATCCTTTAAAAGCATCCATAGAAACACAAACAGGAAATGTTGGTCATTTTGTTTTAACGGCTACGATTGGGCAATATGACAATATCTACTACAAGACAACAAGCGTTTGAAACACGTTTGATGTCTTTCAGGTGTTTCATTTGCTGGAATGTCATTGTATTATCCATTAATTGTTTCTCATTTCATCTTAAATCAAAATGTAAAATGTAACAAAATATGTGGGTATTCAAATATAAAAGTAACATGTTCTTAGAAGTACTGCAATGGAGGATCTTTAATGTATCGCCCACTTCAGGGGGCGACTAAATAATAGATATAATCAGTTGAGATTAACATGAACACAACAGGTCGATGTTGTTGCTTTCATTCACACCAAACACTTCTGCACCAGTGCTGCAACTCTCCACCAACCACATCCTAACTAACCACCAACCACATCCTAACTAACTGACGAAAGTTTTTTTTTTTCTTCTTCGAATTAGTGAAAAGAATGTTCAACTGAGCGGCACATATGTAGATTAAAAAAGTCCCGAGGGAACATTGAAAGTATGCTCGGACTGCTTCAGTTGTCTTGTGACCACGAGATCTGACTCCCATGACTGAATTCCTTTCCTGTCAAAGCGACCTGAAGCTTTAAACTGAAACCCTGCTTTCTTCTGGTTACATGAGAATGCTGTGAATGAGATTCCAATGTTCTTAGTGCAGCATTTTTCTAAGACAAATGTTTACAGAGTGCATGACTTGTAATTAAGACAGAAGACACACTGTGGTTAAAAGAGGAACACAAAATTACAAATGCTGTGTATTCTCTGGAATTCTGAGCAGATTTAAGGCCTTTTGAAGGGCTATGGCCACTTCTCTGAGGGAAGAATTAAACGGCAAAATAGTGAGAATGGATTTAAAAAATAAAAAAATTAAAAGTGTTTGAAGAAGGAAATGCACTCAAAACACAATAAATGATGGCGAGTAACACAGAATCGAAACATGTTTTTATCTAAAGGAAAACTCCACAGGACCCAATTAACATCAGGTGATTGCCTCTTCATACCTTTGAGTCTGTGCTCTGCAGGCCGATAGCGAGACCCTCAAAAATCGAGTGGAGCGAGAGGGAGAGGAAGAGCATGAAGGAGCGGAAGGGTGAGTGAGCCTGAAAGTCAACATGGACGTGGTGGCCGCTGGCCTCCGGATCAGGGCTTGTTCCGTGGCCGTGGCCGTGGCCATTTCTGTTGTCCGATATGAGGGGCGCCCTCTCCTCTGGAGTCCTATGTATCTCCCGACAGTTCAACACAAACCTCTCAAGTATGAGGACCATGAAGAAGCCGGTGGCCATGATGAACTCTGGAAGAGGGAAGCTGGTCTGTGTGAGACCGACAGAGAGATTAATTTGTTTAATTCATGAAGAACACATATGTCGATCACATGTTCTCACACTTGTCTATTTCCTTTTTCACTTTGTCCAAGAATAAATATGGCTGAGCAATTATTAAAATACTGGCATACATTTACATGACTGAGATACAGCCACGATAAAAATAAATGTTAGTTGCAACCCATGTGTATATAATATATGTGATGATTTATTCAGACTTTAGTTTGTTCAAATCAATAAATCCTGTGAACGTACCTCTATCAACCGAGCATCCAGCTCGGCATTTATGTCTGACAGATAATCTGGAATAATGTCGAGAAGACATGCTGCCAGGAAAACCCCGCCGGCAAAGCAGCTGATCAGACTCAGAACTGTGCGGTGGAGCTCTGCAAATGTAAAGAGAAAACCTTTATCATGTTTCTACATGAATTTACACACAATGGTTTGATTATTACAGACAAAAATGCCCTTAAGTGCAGAGTAAACAAAGTATATCTTTAAATCTTAGTCTCCATCATGTGTTACTCTGCTTTTGTGCATTTCTAAGAAGAAAATCTGTCGGTGACACATGATTCTCTCTCTGAGTGAATGGGGCGTTTTATTTTGTCTAACTTGGTGTTATCAATTTCTTAAATATAAGTAAATCTCACTATAAACTGAGGGATTGACGGTGGACCTCAGACATGAATCAAATCACTGCCATCCTTCCAAAGTTAGAACAATAGTTCCAAGATCATGCAACACATTGTGAACATGGAAACACAGAAGTTAGGAAACATCAATGAGTCAGCAGACTACTGAAACACATGCGGATGTAATAGAGAGAAATGCTACTTTCACTTCCAAGTTCCAGTCAAAGAAAGTCAGAGGTCATCCAGACATTCCCACTGAGCCACGTATTGCAGATTACATTGATGTCAGGTGACAATAGAGGAGGATTTGTTAATGGTTATGAAGTTACACATTTTATATGAATAACAATAACAATGTAATAGTACGGAATTAGTAAACCG
The DNA here is from genome assembly GCF_023055335.1 of Clinocottus analis. Lineage (NCBI taxonomy): Eukaryota > Metazoa > Chordata > Actinopteri > Perciformes > Cottidae > Clinocottus > Clinocottus analis. Next base: position 21,247,964 of record NW_027175820.1, read on the forward strand.
TGTCATCTCATCACAAGTTACATGAAGACTGATTGAAATCTACCCTATTATTAACCACAATACCACTGTTCTGTTATCAGTGGGTGAATGGTTTCTGGGTCACAGTTGATAAAATCAATAGCTGGTTATTGGTTTTTCAACACTATCTCTAGCGACAGCACGTGATTCAGGGAGACCGACAGCTGGTAAAATGAAACCTCTATCTAAAACGTTATACCTCCCTCTAATTAGCGGGATCGTTACGCCAAATCTAATCAAAATGTGAGAACATTTAAGGTTGACTTATTTGTCTGCGAATTGTGGTACATCCTAAAATCTAAATAAATCCACAAATGAATCAGCTACTTTTCCTTTGTACTTCGGCACCGAAGTAAGAAAATCTTATTAAAACCTTTTTATTTGTTCGACACAATCCGCATTGTTTAGCTGAGATTGTCGAGGACCTCAATGAACCCGACTTCTGTAAAATATGAATATACGTCAACAGAGAAGAATGACATAAACAGCAGTTTCTTGTGTGTACTTACCTGTCCCTGTGTCTCTGAACCATTTGACTCGAGCAGGGATGAATCCAAAAAGAAGAGTGAGGAACAATAAACCGACCAGAGCGCCTATTTTCACCTGGAGCAAGTAGTCCATGTTGTGGAATAAACGTATAAAAGTGTCAGTTCAAGAGTGAGGCTCGCTACCGAGTTAACTGTAATATCATTTGATTAGCGACGATGAGTGCCAGCTAACCGATACGAAAGATAAGAGCCTCCTCAAACAGCAGCAAATGTTGTTATTTCGAAGTAGGTGTTCATTTCAGGCTACGGTGGCCGAGAAGGGTACAAAATATAATCGCGAAAAAACAAAACCGGGAACCGCAAAGTGAAAGTCTTTTTTTCCAGCCTACTTATAATGAAACAACTTTAACCCAGATAGTTTGCATGTTAGTTGTGTAATAAGGTCATTTCTAGAAGATAGGTGTAGTCAATAGGTCAATTACAGTAAAAGCTTAAAAGATAAAACAAGGATACTGGAGGAGAGCAAACAACAGTCAAGGTGTAGATGTTATGTTATTATTTTAATCTAATAAGGCAATGTTTTATCTTTAATTGGAGGCTTGTTTTTGGCTAAACAATATGATAAAAGTATACAATCGTGCATGAATAAGAAAGTCTTATTGTAACGACTGTAGCCTAATTTAGTATATTTTTGACCAATAAATAACACATACAATTACTTTAATGAATAAGAATAATTAACTAAAAGTGCAATATTTTTCTAATCACTTTTTTACGTTGGTAACGTCATTAATTTGACAATTTGTTGATCATTGTTTTCTATCATTAATTTGACAATTCATTCACGTCATTAATTTGACAATTTGTTGATTATTGTTTTCTACCGCCAGGTGGTGCCCTTCACCAGATTTTAAACCCACCACACACACGCACGCGTGCGCGCGACGATAATCGATGACGACATTTTTGTGCGCCGGATATATTGGCCCCTATCGACCAGAAGCACCAAATGCTGATGTGTTACAAGAAACCTCACCGCAGGGAGACTTGTGTGTTTCTTCTTTGATGCAGCAATAATATAATACCGGAGAGAAGCGGCGGTGGGTCACAGGTCGATGCCAAAGAAGACGCAGCGGAAGAGATCAACAGCAGCGGGTCAGAGAGCGAATGGCGGTGAGAGAAACAGACACATGCAGCTGCAACAGAGGCACACTCAGGCAGGAACAAGTGGCCGATTCACTGCTGCATTTACTTAAAGTGTGAACTACAGCTGACGATGCCGTGCAAGGTGACAACGAGACCACCACGAGCTGCAAATGGTGTCCGTATGTAGGGAGGAATACACATTTATTCAAATAAATCTACAGTATGTCAGCTTTTCTCCCCAGTAAACTCCATATTTCACAATCCTCAATCACAATTAGGATGTGTCAAAATGGTGAAAATTCTCGGTCATTAGTTCAAGTCTACGACTTATCAGTTCATTATTGTATAGATTTGTTTTTTGACATACAAGAATAAAGTGTAGAGCGTAGATTAATAAAGTTTTATTAAGATGTCAGAACAAATACAATTCACAAATCTTAAGTTTTTCAGATTTGGTGTTTTTTTTTTTGCAGAATCTGAGGTGAATGTCAGATGTCAATTTATAAGATGAACCTTTATTAGTCCCGCAGTGGGGAAATTGCAGGATTACAGCAGCAAGAGATGCATAGTTAAATAAAAAAACAAGTACGTAGTTTAAACAAACAGTAAAGAATCTACAATAGCAGTATTTTATATACAGACAGAATTTTTGTTTTTAGTAAATGTATTTATTGCCTTCAGAAAACAGGAAGCCCTATAACAAATTAATCTCTGAAAAGTTGTTTTGCACTTGTGTTTACTCTAAATGCATTAATTAGTTGTGTCGTTGACAAACAGCCCGATAATTCTGAATCTACTCTGTGTTTTTGCACCCACAGCCCAAAGGGAAAGTTGGCACAAAGGGAAAGAAGCAGATCTACGAAGAGAACGAGGCGACTCTAAAGTTTTACAACAGAGTGATCCTAGGAGCTAACGTAAGAACCTCAATGCTGTCTTTGTGTTGTTGCGGTCAAAAGAAATGTTTATTTAAGAAGTGTCAGTGAGATGGACGCTAATGATGGAGAGGTATCACCTTGTCCGTGGTGACCTAATTCTCGCTGAATCAAAGCTGGTTTATTACTTTAAAAACATGTTTGTTCTGCAAGTTGAATCTAATGTAATGGAAGCTGCAGATTATTACAGTATGTTTTATTGTTTTATGTTATTTCATGTGATATCAGTTACTGATTAGGGGAGGGCAATACAGATGTTAGTCTCTTCCACAGTACAGAGTCAATTTGTATTGGAATAATGACGATCAATACAAGTTCTGTATAGTAATATATTTAAAATGATTAATCTATTAGTCTATTTTTGGCTACAATAGCGAATGAAATGCCAAAAAAGCAAAGTACTTGTACTAAAATCACTATGAGACACCTTGCTTTGCAACAATGTTGGCAAGGGTATAATATTACAAGGAATATTAAATAAATTGATATTTTAATAGAAATTCTGTTGAATAATCTACTGTCAGGCTGAAACTAATTATTATTTTCATAATTTATTATTCAGCGAAGTACTTTTGTGATTAATGGAATGATTTATTTTGTTGGATCAAAACGCTTGAAAGTTTTGAAGAACAATATTGAAATGATTAATTATTATATTTGCGGATCTAAAACTACTAATTGATTACCACCACTGCACTGCCATCCAAACCCATAAATATACTGCTGTTCCTCCTCAGGCAATATATGTCGCTGTAAATCTTTTGGTTTTCTACAGTTCGTCTACATTTTCGACATGGGTGAGTGCATCTGATCAATATCAAAATCTCACGATACTACAAATCTGACCCTCCCCCGCTCTAACGTCTCGTACGCCTCCTGCAGCTCCTGCTTGTGTTCGCACTAGCGGTGTATGTCGGGAGTTACCGCTCCATGTCTGCCATGGCCAAGGCGGCGTTCGCTGAAGACGGAAGTCTCCTGGACGGAGGAATAGACTTAAACATGGAGCAAGGGATGGCAGAGTAAGTAATCCCCAAAATACAAAAAAAAAAGGGTTGAAGTACTCCGGGAGGAGGAGAAAGTCAACATAGTTCTCTATTCGGTTCTGATTGGTTGTGTCCTAACCGTCCTAATTGGTGGACCATATTGAGCACAGTAAGCTTTGCAGACATTACACAGGGCTGAAAATACTGCTCGCCCTCCTCCACTGCGTAAATTACTGAATTTATATATTTTTTTAAAGGTGACCATGCTTAAATGCACAATAAATAGCACAGAGTCGTCATCATCAGCTGTATGAGCGCAATGCTTAGTGGCGTCTGTGAGCTCGTCAGTACGGCCCGCTCACATGCACTAAAAGACAAAAGGCCATTTAAAGCTCTTGCCACATTTCTGTGTTTTTCTGTTGGATGGCAGCACGAATGCAATTTTGATTATAACATATTATTTCTTTGCATAATATTTGAGTATGTAAAAATAAGCAATCACATGCTTTGTTAGTACTTGCTAAAGAGGGCAACGTTGTTCTTCTGTTTACACAGAAAGATGCAATTTTCTTTGGTGGTATTTGATTGTGTGCATGTTGTGGTTTTAGGCACCTGAAGGACGTCGTCCTGCTCACAGCCATAGTGCAAGTGCTCAGCACAATCTCCTCTTATTTCTGGTACCTTTGGATGCTGGTAAGACGATGTCCCTGATGAATCCAATGACATAGCGGTTCATTTTATGCCTGATTCCTTTCCTGCTTTCCTCGTCCCTGAACTTCATCTTGTCTTCTGTGTGTGTGTGTGTGTGTGTGTGTGTGTGTGTGTGTGTGTGTGTGTGTGTGTGTGTGTGTGTGTGTGTGTGTGTGTGTGTGTGTGTGTGTGTGTGTGTGTGTGTGTGTGTGTGTGTGTGTGCATATCAGGCCCCGGCTCGAGCCCTCTACCTGCTGTGGGTGAACTTCCTGGGCCCCTGGTTTATGGCAGAAAGCCCGTCGGCACCAGAGGAAGTGAACGAGAAGAAGCAGAGAAGACAAGAGCGCCGACAGACGAAGAGATTCTGATGCTGCAGGGCAGACGGAGCAGTATTTTTTTATACACAGAATCTAATATACAAATATAGCGAGGAACTTGTAAATTATTCAGGAAGAAATTATGTTATTAAGTAAAACTCAATCCAAATTTGATACTGTGGAATCTTCGTTTCCATGTTGTTGTTTTTTCTTTTTCTGCTTTCTTGTGAAATCTAATTTTCTGCTTCGGCTATTAAATGAAGTGTTCCCTATTTAGATAATGTCACGGTCTAAATCTGATTTGTCCTCATGCGGGGATTTAAGATCTTTTTGCGTTTGCACAATCCCGGCACACGATCCTCTGCAGATTTCCACCAAACGTTCCTTAACAACCGACCTGATGCAGTGACGAATATGAGTCAAGAAGCAATGACCATGAATATATTCTGTCATGTTTATTTTCACTTAATTATTATTATTATTTTTTTCAAAAATCTCTCTGCTGTAAGATAAGTGATCATCCTTCATCGCAGAGCTGATTGTGTTTGTGAGCTTATAAGTATTCTAAAAAATCAACTGGATAGATTTCAAGTTTTAATGGAATAATAACCTTTTTGCAATAAAAATAAATCCTTCCATCTTGATCATCACGTGTTTCGAGAATTTATTTTTATTAACGTTCAGTCATGACTTCAAATGTTTAGCGAAAGTTTACATTTTCCTCAAGAGGCGAAAATTTGCTTTTTGGTGCCCTGAGGAAATTCTTCATCGGAAGTAGGAACGTTTCAGTCGTGTACCATAAAGGCCACGACAGACTGGAAATAATCCATATTTTCCACTAACAGCTTTCAAAGATTTCTCAAGAATTTTTGTAATTTCATTTTGTGGACATCTGTATTGAAGTGTAACTAATCATGTAAACACTTCTACACACTTTCATGTGTTTGGTTTGGCAACAACCACATAAAAGAGTCCTCGTTATGAAGCTGAATGTCACTTAAATCTAAAAACAATTCAAATGAATATATCAATTCTGTTGTGGCTATTTTAGGGCCACTGCTATAGTTATTTTCATTATGGATTCACACGTTTTCAACCCCTTGTAAATAGTCTATGCGCTTTGCTTAACAAATAAACAAATCATCAAAAACATAAACTTGACTAAGTAAGTCAGTGTTCCAGCATATTGTACACAGCATAAAGTATATATAGTTTATAGTTTAACTGACGTCTGGACATCATCCAATGTGTTTTGCAGCACGTTTCCATTCCACATGGAGTCACAAAATCCTTCGGTTTGCATCTGAGAACAAAAAGTCCTCAAACCTGGATATTCCTTCTTTTTGTTGGATGACGACATGCTTTGATTAAACTATCAGTCCCTAAAACCATCTAATTCAAACCTTTTAAATAATTAGTTTTAACTCCCTGCTCAATATTTGATTGTACATCTAATTGAAGACGTGAGCCTTGTATCCAAAGAATGATGTGGCAGCTTCAGGCTTTAGAGAACAGCAAGCAGGTTGGTATTGATTAGAATTTCAATTACAGTTTGAGATAAAGTCAGACAAATACATTAACATTACCGGCTGCAACAAATCAGACATCATCACCTGTCTTTTTTTCCCAGTAGCTCTCAAAACTGCTCGCATATTTGAGATTAGAGATTTAAGATTAAAGCTCACAAATCGGTGCGTATTTGACAGTTTAATCCCCAAATACGGAAGAAATGCCAAGCACTCTTCTGTTTCCATCCGGTGAGTTGAGCCTTGTCCTCAGGGGGAAAATGTTATTTATCATCAAGTCTGCTAAGTGACTTCATTATTTCTTTCCAGTGTTGACTAAGTGTGTTTAGTGATGCTGTTCATGCTCAGACTGCTCCCAATATAATTACAGATTTATCATTGTTTCATCCTCAACTCAACAAGCAAAAACCTGCAGTCAGGTTTCAAGAGGAATCACTGGGATGCTGTGAAACCTCTTAAAAGGAAACAAAGGCATTTCGAACGTTTGCCTTAATTTATTACAAGAATTCAAACAGCTCTTTTTACCGAACTTTATACTGATCCTTAAGTCTCCAAAAGCTTTTTTCAAAATGACTGCTTTCACTTTGCAGCCGTCCTGCCCTCCTTCATTCCTGCCGTGTGGTTCTTCACTGTCTCTATTATAGGGTTATAAACAAAGTAGCCAAAATTAGAGCGGCACGGCATCCAGTTGTCAGGGCCAATCCCAGATGTGGGCTTTGAGAGGGACCATGTTGCAGTCTAATTTAGCACTAGGGCCCTTGTGCATGTTGAGCAAACCTCTGGTTTTCAGCAACATACAGTTGAAAGGGTTTCGAGTAGTCTGGGTTGGTCAAGGCAGGCTGGGGAGATCCGTTTTCAAGTGTACCAACACATCCTCCGCAATGGCTGACCATTGTAGGAGAGTAGTTTTGTTCTAAACGGTAGATTTAATTTTAAGTTCATGAACATTGAGTTTACCTTTTAACCCCCTCTCGCCTCCACCCCCTCCTCGCACACACACACACGCAGTTTTATATAACAATCGCTATATAACCAGCAATTTTTATATACGACTGTAAATCATAGGTTGTTTTATGATTACATAAATGAATAAAAGCCCCAAACTGGTGTATTTTGATGTATTGAACACTGAAGTGAAATATATGGTACATAAGACAATTTGAATAGCATTCAAATAGCCCAAATGGGCCCCAGTTAGACCTGAATTTTCTAGACTGATATTTACACATCTGAACAAAATCTTACATGTGTAGCCTTTTATTAAAACACCCAAATGATTCAAATAGCCCTAGTGGTTGCAGAGATAAACCCTTTTTCGTTTAGGTATGCAATTTTCGAGCAGAGGCCTAAAAATAGATTGTTTTTTAAACAGCAGTGTTGTGCTTATTATTATTATTTCATGCAGAATGATCTGAATCATGCTTGATACCATATCTGACCAGCTTACCCTTTAATGCATTGATGTACTTAAAGTTTCAGCTCTGCTGCGTTCAGCAGTGCAGTTCATCTCTCTAATAATAATTGAAAGCATTTCTTCTTTTAACATTTTATGCTGATTCATTTTCATTTAGATTAGCTTTCATATTTCTAGCTCTCGGTTTCTTTAAGTACTGAACTTATGCTTCCAGCTCTGAATTTTAGATTTTAGCTTTCAGGTTTCATTCAGCAATGCATTTTAGCTTTTAGCATTCACACGCTAAATGAATGCATCATCGTCATCATCATCGTCAGAGAGGTCTATCCAGGATGGACTTCCCAATCTGACACAGTATTTGAAATCAGTGTGACATGAAGAGGTTCGGCGAGGTTTAAATGCAGCACATTCCTTCATACTCATCCGGACTGTTTTCTTGAGCTACTTTAATAATCATCCTCCAGGGGTCATACAAGTGTCTGTTCTTGTCTGAGGTTCAGAAGTCTACGTTCATCTCTATTAATTAAGTTATAAAACATACGCTTCCGGGCCATTAAATTTATCCAAAATAAGGATATGGCTTTAGGGGCACCAATCCTCCAAACCTTCCACATCAACTCCTCCAACTTGGTTTATGTTATAGAGTGTATATATAGACTACCCCTAAACCCTAAACCCCCCCCCCCCCCAACCCTCTAAACCCAACCTACATATGTGCTTTGTGTTTACTGGCCTTTTTCTGTAGGAAGTAGAAATGTGCAGAAATGGAGATTTCACATGTTTATCTGAACCTCTCGTCGACAAAAGACAAAAACTCCCGCGTGAAAGCTTTTAAAAAAACATCTTTGTTGCTGGAAAAAGGACACACGATTGTTTTTGTCCTAAACTCTTTTTTTGTGTCACTTTTATCAATAACACAGCATTGTCTCTGCTCTTACTTTGAGGTGCAACACATAACAGAGAAGTATCTCCCAAAATAACTTGCTGCATGTGAGAGTCTCTGTCCTCGCTGCTGATTTAGGATGGAAAGAAGAAAAAAAAAGAGTGGGAGAGAGGTTCTTGTTCACCACGAGTGTAAAAAAAAAAAAAAAAAAAAGGGTTCATCCTGACAAGATGTAATGAGGGAGTCGAAGCTGCATTCCTTTTTCCAGCCTTTTTTGTGAGAAGAAAAACACATTTTAGAAGCCAGAGAAAATAAATGCTGAAGTTAACAAAAAGCACCAAACCTGAGATAAAGAGTTGAAGTGGAGCCTGTTGTCTCGTTGGCTCCAGCAGAACATGGCCCTCACATTTTAGATCCCTTTACACTCACTGAGCCAGACAAAACAGGAAATTGGGGGGCAGTTGGGCAACAGTCGAGCCTTTGACCCTTGAACCACAGCGCTCCCTGTCTTTGAAGTGAAGAGCGAGAATCACAAGCAATTATATGCGATGCCGAGTGCCTTCCCTTGAACATTTAGCCTCCACTGTGTAAACAGAATCAGAGCTCTGTGAGTGTGTTTGGCAGAGCGGTGGGTGTAGTCTGCTTAAAAGTTTATGATCTATGCTGGGTTTTGGCCTTCAAACTAAACCGACCCAAACACCTCTCCCAGTTTAAGTCGCAGCGAACGACTCCCTGGTATTAGTAGTCGTGCTTCATCTTGCTAACAACATCCAAGCAGGACTTTTTCCAGCATAATCCCTTAACTTAAAAACAACACCGGCCAGAGAACGTTTAAAGCTGTCAAGAACTCCTGCTGCATTTGTCTGTGTGCGTGTGTGTGGGTGTATGTGTGTGTGTGAGTGTCAAGCATCAGACTTGGTGGCAAATACTCAACCCTCCTCAGAGATTGTCACCTCTGTGTAACATCTTGCTCTTGTTTATTCGATGGAACACGCTGCTTTTGGACTACAACATATTTAAATTTAAAGAAATAGGTGTCTGCAGATAGACACCTCCTTGATACATCAAAAATAATCCTGCACACTTTTTATATTTCAGTTCAAATGTAAGTCCGCTGCCAAATTGTGATTATCACTATGAGGCAGTGGCGGTGAAAATTGTCATGACGCCAACTGTAGAGTTTAACAGCTGATCGCTGTCTGATTTTTGTCCTCGTTCACACAGTGAGGAGGACAGAACCAGCGAGCGGGCGTCACCGTGTTTAACCAGCGGCGAGAGAGACGACAGAGAGAAGACAGAGAGACACAGAGAAAGACAGAGGTGAGATGTGATTGGTCAGAGAGCGTTAAGGAGCGCACGTCAAGCTGGCCAGCGACCTGGCTCCAGAAACAGAAAGCAAGGCAGCAGACAGACGGGGGACAGGAGCTGCTCTATAAGAAAATACGGTAAAAGGGAAAAGATATTATAATACGTGTATTTCTGAGAAAACAATTATATTATAAAATAGCTATAACTTTGTGATTCTGTTCAGGCCAGCGGAGAAGGCCTAGCTGGATCTGACGGCCCGCCACTGCTATAAGGCAACACCTTTTTTTTGATGGTCTCATGTTAATATTTATGACTTTTAAAGGAGAACTCCACCGATTTGACACATCAAAGACTGTTTGCAAGTTTGGTGGAGTTTTTCTACATAGTAGAGTACTCCTGTAACATATATTTGAACAGTGTAATAAATAGATTGGGTGTTTCTGTTTGCTTGGTGGAGTTTGATGATGACATCAGTGATGCGCGTCAAAACGTCTGATCTGGAAGTCTTGTGTCTTACTGGGTTCTAGATGTAATCTGACCTTCAATTCAAAGCAGAATTTAATAACAAATCAATTTATTGAGATATTAGAATAACATACATATCCAGAGAAAGGGGAATACAATGCAATGTTACTAACACTTAGCCACAAAGAGTCAGACCAGTACATGAAGGCTTTCTTCTACATTTTACAACAACATTAAAATAAAAGGTCAACAGTGAAGAAGTCTCACGACTTAGACAAAAAGCACATAACTGCAACGTTCCTGCCAGTGACCTTTGTTTCATGTCATTCTCCGCCATCGTCGTCTCTCTCTGTCTCCTCGAATGTTTCCTGTCTTTCTGGCGATCAAATAACAAATAAATTACGTGACAAAGCCCGAGCATGTAAACAACAAACAGATATTTGTCAGTTCTCCCAAAAAAAAAGCAAGACTTGAAATCAAAGACAGTGCCGGCAGGTACGGTCTGGAGAGCTCAGGCATCCGTTCAGACTCCTAAAATCATCAACGTCAAGACTGAAACATCCTGAGGATCTTGAGGCTTGTTTTAACCATCTCAGTTCAGCTTTGTGAGGTCATTTATATAAAGTTACCCACCGTTTTCTGCCAAATCCTCATTGGCAGGATTATGCACTTGAGGGTATAAAAGTCGTGTTTTGTACATTTACATTTGCTGGCCAAAGCAACGGCATGCAGCTGCAGTCTCATGAAGAAATACTATAACTGTCAGCGCCAGTTAGCTTCACATTAGTCTTGATTTGGAGAAACATCATACATGAAGTGCTTCATTTGTGAATGCGTGTATTTGAGGCGATTGAATCACAAATCGACTGGCGGCCAAGGATGAGATGCACCCAGTAAGTTGTAAACTCTCAAGTACATATTCTCCCTGGGCACAGCCCACATCCATTATACCACTATTCCTTACATTGTTTGGTTGTTTGTGTTTTCATTTCTGAAAAAAAAAGGTCCTCCGTGAGGGACCACAGCCATTAGTTGCAGCGGTGGCGCCACTGTCCGCATGACTCCGGCTGCACCAGGATCAGTGAGGGACAGGCTCCATCCCACTGGGTTCCCTTCCTCTTCCTTTGTTTTCATCCCGTTTCCTTCCTCGTTTTCTCAGATACTGTTCCCCCCGATGGAAGTCTAAACAAAATACAATACTGTGAAAGTAAACAAACGCACAAATATCATGTCCTACAGCCTTGGCCCTTACCAAAGCCAGACCCAGCGTCATGAGGATCCCAGGACAGGGTTTTGGTTGGTGCTTTGCCAAAGGAGCTCCAATATGGACTGACTGGAAGTCCATTGGGGTTGTGACTCTGGTGAAGCAAAAGACACGTGTACTATTTGATGTTGCATGTATGATAACAAAGTAAAAGTGAGCGTGCTGATTTAGAAAGAAACAAGGCGGTGCAACGATTGGACGACGGCTCGGTTGTTTTCCTGTTTGCCTCAGAAAAAACAGAGCTGCATGGCTTTTGTGTTAACTTTACATCATAGCTTACATCCTGAGTCCCAACCTCCAACGGCTGAATATGATGTTTTTGAGTTGTTGAGTGTTTTCTAGCAACAGTTTGTCCAATGCACTAGTTGACAAGGAAGGATACTGTCAACCCGCATGTGCTCTAAGTATACTGGGATATCAAATTGAGGGGAATTCATGTTCAACAGTTCAGCGACTCTGTTAGACAAGAGGAAATATGATGCATCCTATGATAATGAATAACGATCTCATGGTCTGTGGCACATGGCATGTAATTACAAGGTTCTGAGTGTGAGTTCAGACAAGGACTGGCACTGCATGTTATCCCACTTTCTCTTCAATAAATGCTCCAAAATAGTCACGTGAGTCTTCACTGGTGCAGATAAACACTTGAGTAATCAAAATGTGTCTTTGCGACGCAGCGTCCATCGACCGGCACAGTCGTTAACTTGGCTAATACCCACATTACACATTAATGAGCTTTTACACACTTTTTACGCAGCTCTTGTGTCCCCCTTTCTCCAGCACTTCGATCCCATCCATCCTCGCCCACCACGTGCTATTAGCAGATTAATGGTTAATTTCCAGGAAACCGCTGTGTTCTGTCACAAAGTGCTTTCCATTAATTAGTGACTCTGTTTCTCAGAACGGAGAGGGAGAGCAGAAGAGTGATTAATGAGCGAACCAGTGCAGCCAGCGGCTCGCCTAGCTCCAGTGGTGAGCGTGAGAAGAGTCGGACCCGCAAAGAGAGGGAAAGAAAATAAATATGTGGCGCTTGAAAAAAAAAAAAAAAAAAAAAAAGTGCATGGAAATTCATTGAAAGGATAGCTGAGTGCAGTTTCAAAGGGATCGTGGAACATTAGAGCTGAACTGAGCGAGAGAGGGCAGAGAGGTTTGATTACGCCCTCTCTGGTGCCAGAAGTCCAGCAGACGGGGATGGGTGTGTGCGGCTCAACGGAGAACTGTTATTGGAAAAGCAGTTCAGACGACTTCTTGACTGCATTCGCTCCCTGAAGGTGTAAGGTTCATTCTCCTTGAAGATGAGATACCGCCGCAGGACTTGGCGCTAAGAAACATGCAGGCGTAACATGTGGGACTATGCTGAGTAATAATTAAACATTTGGCATCCTCATAAAAATGAGAAGAATCATTTCAAACCCTGTGAACCAACACGCTTACCTCCGATTAATATTGGATGCTGTTTAATGTAATTGTTGAAGCGGTTGACATTTTCAAGATCGATACCACTTTCATGTATGAATGCTAAATATACAAAGCTGCAGCCAGCAAGTTATAACTTGAAAATGTAACCAGACAGAGCCAGGCCAGCCGTTGAACTCCTTGTTTTCGTTATGCTAAGCTAAGCTAAGCTGCTGACAGCTGTAACCAGTCAACAGAATACAAGAGTGGAATCGATCTTTCTTATCTAACCCCTCTGCAAGAAAGTGAATATGTGTATTTCCCATAATGTTGAACTATTCCTCAAGTTTTTTTGGGGAATATATTTATCTGTTTTTTGCAGAGGATTGGATCAGATGATTAAAGCCACCCTCATCTTGGCAAGTTAAACATGGAGCTACAGTAAGCAGCCGTTTAGCGTAGCTTTGGAAACTGTCCAAACGTTGTTTGTTTAATCTGTGTAAAACCCCAAATTAAAATAAATTAATGGGCTGGTATATTTAAGTCTTTTTTTTTTTTTTACCATTGGACAGAGCTACACTAGCTGTTTCTCTGTTTCCTGTCTTTACGCTAAGCTTAGCTAAGCTAACTGGCTGCTAGCTATAACCAGTCAACAGAATATAAGAGTGGAATCGATCTTCTCATCTAACTCCTCTGCAAGAAAGTGAATATGTGTATTTCCCAAAATGTTGAACTATTTCTCAGGATTTGCTCCGAACAGATAAATATTTCAGCTGGCTAACATTACCAACCCGTGCCAGTATTTCTGTCCAGGGATTCCTCTGTGGCCGTCAGAAGGGCAGCCTGGCATGAGTCCAGTGGTATGGCTAGACTTTATCTCCAGCCCCGCTGCATGTTTTGATAAGGGGGCCTCCTAGTCTCTCCCGTGCTGGCCTGTAAGTGGCTGGGAGTGAGCGGCAGGAGTGTTTGTGCGTGCATGAATGTTTATGTACGCATGTGAGTGTGTGTGTGGGTCTGAGTGCAGAGTAAACTGCCGCCTTGGTGGGGCAACACACTGTCTCTGGTCTAGATGAGAGCCATTAGGGGAGCGATGAAGCTGATGACATGTTGTTCCTGTGACAGGCCGTCGGGCCCCAGACTCCTCTCTGCTGTCGCTGCTGTGGGAGCCTGCGGGTCTGCTGCTGGACAGACACAAAGACGCAGGGACTGAGTTTATTTTGGGAGGTGGTTTGGTGCTGGACACCCTGTCTACGCTCCCACCAACCTTCATTCACCTCCACCCCCCCCCCACCCCCGTCTTCCAACACTCAAAACTCACACACACTTTATCGCAAACACACACGCAACCAGGATGCTTTTACTTGGCGTCAATAACAATTGTTGAGCTGACACAGACAAAAAAAAAACTGGTTTTGAATCATCTGTCGCCAATCTAGTCTGAATAAAGTACATACCTTTTTGATTATAGTGCTCATAGTAAATGGAAATCACAATTAAAATAATCTTTTTTAACAACTTTTTTTTAAAAAAGAATTGCGCTCCTGGTTCAAATCCATCAGTTGACTATTCATCTCTACTGTATCTAATAATGGCATAAAACAAATTCCATAAAGAACATTTGTGATCATCTATTTATTAAATATTGCACACACCACTTTTTGTTTTATTGAATGAAAGTTATGCTGCTCTTCTTCCTCTACTTCCATTGTTTATCTTCTATTTCTGTTAAAGGAATCAATGCACAAACAACAGTAATAATGAGTGAGCGTGTAATTCAATGATGGTGTGGCTGCACAGACTATTGCTTTTTTTTTTTTTGTCCATGTAACCAGCATCCCTTTCAATCAGCCAGCCAGTTTGTCCTCTTCATATTTTAGTGATGCAGACAGTTTTCTGACTATTGATTCAGTGTTCAGGTCATTTTTAGAGAGCTTTATTATCATTGTCTCTAATGTGATTACAGTTGCCCATCCAATCAGCATACACAGATATGAAAGTAACATACAATGTATACAGCAAAGAATCTATTTGTGAATGATATAAATGTATTGCGCTACGTACATTAGCCACTCCGTATGCACACACAATTTTTTATTGCACACTTTGCAACTGTAGTTGTGCATGAATGCATACCGGAGTGCCAGTTGAGAGGGATGTGATAGGGAGGAACATATTATTCAGGTAAATGCCATCCTGTCTCACACTAATCACCACTTGCTTAGACTCTGGGTTGGGTCTATTGAGGTCATCAATGTGGTTATTATTTCATCATTTTACAGTTGAATTCTTACAACATATATACGTTTTATAAGGCAATATGACACAGGGCAGATCCTGATATTTTGAAAAGACCGTTGAAGTTTTACATGGAAAGTTATAATTAGAATAATTATGTGTATTACAAAATGCAACCCAGACTTTCTTTTCACACCTGAACTGATAATAAAAAGGCGTTGTTTCCACTTTGACAGCTTCCTGTGTAACTGAGTGTTGACTATTAGGAATGTATGTTACACCCACTTTGATTTATGTGTTTGACTCGGCTGACGTAATAAACCCCATCTGACGATTCTTTTCAATTTCTGATTAATAAAAGAAAACAAAAATTAATAGAAAACAACACCAGGGTTATAATAAATGCTCCTAAACGTCTCATATGTCTGATATGTGTGTGTGTGTGTGTGTGTGTGTGTGTGTGTGTGTGTGTGTGTGTATATATATATATATATAATTTATTATTATTATTTATGAATAAAAAACGAAATATATCGTTTTAACGACCAATAAATCACCAGTGGTGTTTATGTAGCCACTGAAACATTCAAAAGCTCTTCCATAACACTTCCCTGATTGAGTGACGCAGGGAAACACATTTTAAACAGGTGCCCACTGTAGACACACACACACACACACACACACACACGGCTCTCCTCTTCTTCCTGGACTCTCTTCTTCTGTCATTGTAACTTGACTCCCATGTCTCCGGCCTGCCCCCCCCCCCCCCCTCAGCCAGCAGAGTCCTGGTCCTGATACTCAGCACACATGCTGTAACGGGACGAGCGGTGACACGCAGGGTGACCTCTTCTGATACGAGGTGTGAACGGTCCCCCCCACCGGGGAGGCTGTACTAATCCTTATGTCGTAACATCCACTTGAACCAACGCTTGTAGGGTTGTTGAAATGCCGCTCTCAAGCCGCGGTGGCGCTGGTCACGTTGGCACAGAGACGGGCAGTGGGAGGACTGGCGTGATGCCACTTGAGGATACCCTGAACCCCCTGTTCACCCTCCCGTGTGATGGTTCCCTCCACTAAACTGTGTACAGCCACTCTTTTGTCACTGTTTTAGGGTTTGTGGTTTAAAGGCACGGTGTGTAGGATTTAGTGGCATCTAGTGGTGTGGTTGCAGATTCTTCTTGCAGCCAATCTCCCCTTTACTGCATGAAACCTAACCAATTTAACCAAGGTAAGGAGTACTAGCCAATCACAGGCAGAGCAGGGCCTGTCATTTCTTCACCAGAGCAGGATTTGATATCAAGTGCCTCTTTACTGAATGGTCTTAAAATCCTTTATTGTCACTCTAATAACATTGTTGAATTGCAATTGATTAATTTGCCTTTAAATGCAGTAAAATGTGTTTAAGACTAACACATTAACACATTAGAAGTACTCATTGTGATGATTAATAACACTCACAATGTCTTGTTATTGAGTTATGAACTTATGTTAAGTACTTCATGATCTAAATACTCATTGTGTTTACCTAAAAGCTTAAACTCAGGAAAGGATCAGGCAGTATGCTAAAACTTCGACTTCTAATGTTATTTTTTAACTTTCATTTTAAATAACATGAATGACATGTTGATCTCATCATCATCATCTATCAATCCCATCTGTCCAGAATAACTAATAGTCCTGAAATGTATTATTATTTAAAGTTATTATATTGTTGTTGATGAGTTTTAGAGTTTCTTTTCACATGCCCGTTTACAGACCAACAAGGCATTGTATTCTTATTTTTTTATGTATATCATAAGCTATATATTCACCGGTGCTCCTTGTGATTTCCAGTGGGATCTCCACGCTGCAGACCGTTTCCAGTCCGAGCAGAGCAGGATGTTGCGTCTTTAAGAGTTAAGAGTTACGAAACTTGAAACCAGCCGTGTTTGCGCAACAATCAGTGCGGCTCCCAGCCGCCAAAGTGTCTAGACTGGCACATGATGGCGGGAATCAACCAATGGCTCCAGAGCTCTCCTCTGGGGCCCCGGGAGAGAGAGAGAGAGAGAGAGAGAGAGAGAGAGAGAGAGAGAGAGAGAGAGAGAGAGAGAGAGAGAGAGAGAGAGAGAGAGAGAGAGAGAGAGAGAGAGAGAGAGAGAGAGAGAGAGAGAGAGAGAGAGAGAGAGAGAGAGAGAGAGAGAGAGAGAGAGTCAATTCCGACAGGAAGACAGACTCAGTGATTTGGGTTTTCAAAATAAAAGCGACACGTTCTTGTTTTGGAAAACTAAATTAGTCTCTATTAAGAATAGACCCTTTTAAAAACACATGTAATGTTAAAATAAAACATTAGGAATGTTTTTTTTTTAAATTGTTAACTTCAAATAATGTGAGTTTTTTTTTAAATTTTTTGGACAATCCTTTTAACATGTATTTATTATGTTGTGTGATGTCTTGAGCTATTTGGACCCTGAATTTCCCTTCGGAGATCAATAAAGTAATTATCTATCAATCTATCTATCTATGATGAAAAAAAGCGTCATATGCTTAGTAAATAATACATTCATATTTAAACATATAGGTATGCAGAGTAAAACAAAAGTTCACCTGTCGTTCCATCAGACTGTCCAGGTCACTGTGATTTTATGAATAAAGCCACCATAACCTACTTTACCTTGTTCTATAAAACAAACTCAAAGTCACTTCACTTGGGGTTTGCACTTATATATAAAAGTGTCCATGCATCACGCCGTGTATATTTTAGAATATGTATATTAATACAGTTTTTTGGATTACACAATAAAGTTACCTCGACCTCAAAAGTAGTCTTTCTTGTACTTGTTGGTGTTTGTCTTCAACAAACGTGCAGACTATGTTCACTGTCAACGCTTTTGTTTTGAAATTCTCTGTCTCGTAAACGTGCTTTTATTGTGTTCGGCTTGACTCTGGCGTGTACAGCAGCGTGTGTGCCTGAGTGTGCGTGTGTGTGTGTGTGTGTGTGTGTGTGTGTGTGCGCGCGTGTGTGAGTGTGTGTGCGTCCGAAAGGGACTTGCAGGGGAGTGGAGAGTGGAGTAATTCCAGCTCTCTTTAAAACAACTTCTCAGCACGGAATCCGTCCCGGAGTTTGGCACAGGAGTCCCCGAGCACCCGTGCGTTGCCCCGGGACCCTGCAGCGGGATTAACGCGCCCTCATCTTCACTGTGAGGATTTATTTCGAGGTGAACGAAGGATTTTTTTTGTATGTGACGGTTCAAGAGGTTCACAAAGTTCAAGGAGAAACTCTGGAAAAACTTTTGGGATTAATATTTCGGATGCTCTTTTCCCCCCCCCCCTCTCTCCATGATTTTGTTGTGCTGATACTGCTCCCGGAGAGGTCTAACTATGGTGTGTGGATTGTGTGCGGGATCTCCGGAGTGTTGGAGAGTTGAAGGCTTTGTGCGAGGGCTGGCACGAGTTGTGGCTTAATTGAGTTGGCGACAGCAGGTCACTGCGCAGTGGCTGCGTGTAGCCGTCTTCTGCAGACGTGGAGTGATGTTTAACGCAACGCATGCTTGATATCACATTCTAATGCTGCGGGAGAGCCAGGACACGGCGACCACCGGCTGCGCATGCTGTGCGCACCGTGCACAAACCCACGGTCTTGCGCGACGAGCGTAAAATCGATGTGGCTTCTCCCGAGACCCGGACGGGGCCGACAGGACACATCCAAAACTGTCTAGGTTGTCGTATGTTCAAGTCGAAACGCTCAAGTCTTGTACGGCGACTCTGGAGAAGCCGTCTGGTCACCGAGAGCGACGGGCGGGATGGAAGCAGACGAGGTGAGGAGCGGGGACGGAACGGCCCGTGTGGCAGACACGCAGGAAAGCTCCACAGACACGAGCAGCGGGCGGTGACACACGCCGACCCGGCTCCGGGACTCCCGGGGGAGGCTGGGGACCCGACAGAGAGCGCCGAGAGGGAGGAAGAGGAGCAGCCTGACGATGAGCGGGGCGCCATGTGCGTCCCGGAGCACAGAGGCCCCCGCCGGGGACAGGCGGGCGACAGTAGGACGGTGACGTGTTGTTTGTTTGGGGAATGGGATCTCAGACCCCGGAGCCCCTATTGGGCCCCGGGCAAAGACGGAGGGGGCGCCTGTCACTGCGCGCCGAGGCACGCGGGGCTGGAGGAGGAACTCGCGAGCACCGCTCACGCTTTTCTGAAAAGACTCAAGGAGAGATCTCTGGACACCTTGGTGAAGGCGGTGGAGACCAAAGGAGGGATACCCGGCGAGTGCGTCATGGTGCCCAGCACGGAGCTGCGGCTCGGCGTTCATCACGTGTCTCCCCAGTGTCTCGTGTCCAAGGTGTACCGCTGGAGCGACCTGCCGCTCTCAGCCCGGCTCAAGACGCTGAGCCACTGCCAGAGCTTCGGCGCCGGGGACGGCGCCAAGGTGTGCTGCAACCCCTATCACTACAGCCGCTTATGTGGGCCAGGTGAGGACATCAACATTGGCAAATGATCTAATGCACGTGTTTACAACGAGAGATAATGATATCTTTGTGTGAGCCGTCACCTTTCAACCCCTGGTCGTCCAAACTCAGAATAAAGTTAATCTCATAAAAGTGACGCGCGTCATGGATCTAATGAGATGTTATGCTGCGTAAATATTGATGTCGCAGCGTGACATTAACGAGAGCTTCCCATCTGTCACAGTGGTGTTTTGCCTGCAGCCTTAACCTAAAGAAGAATGTAGTTATTGTTGATTGAAGTGTCAAACAGCGTCACAGTCACGAGAAAAGAAACACCCACTAAGCCCCTCAGATGTTGTTGATGGAGCCATATTACATGTGCAATAATATATAAAAGCACACTGTGCAACACTGACGTCCCAGACAACACATATAAAGTATTCTCTTCTCGTGTTTCACTGCCTGCCCTGCAGTTTTATAACATTTTCGCAACTCTGACTTCTACTTTGGTCAACCATTACTTTGATTTCCCCTCCACATTCCAAACACATTACACATTTATTTAAATGTGCGCAAAACTCCGCTGCTTCCCACATCATCCAATTGAAGGTCGCTCTCAAGTTGCACTTAGGCTCTTTTTTTTCTTTGACAAGGAGGTCCTCCTCTTGTTATTTAGGTGAAGGAGTGCCGATAATATACAGTTTGCATAGTGCTGGCGCCAGACTGACTCGCTGGGTATCTGACTGACTGAGGACTCCGGCAATTACTGGCTCTGCTCTTAAAGGGGCCGCAGCCACAAACCCATGTCCACTTTGGACCGAAGGGACTCTCCCAGCAGCGTTTGCGCATAGTTTACAGTGCTGCTTTCTTTCACACAGAAGAAGTCGGTCACCCTGGGAGTCCGTGTCCATGCAAAACGTTAGGATCAACCTGAGGATGAGAAAATACAGTTCATTTAAAAGAAGAAACAGCAGAATGAAATACATGCAGCTTCAGGTTGGATTTGTGGAATTATACTTATTAGGAGTTCAAAAGGAAAGACTACTTATGATTACAGTGTTGCAATCATGCACTCAAGTATCTCTGTTGATGCAAGGCAGCACACAAATCCAAACAGTGGACACATTACCTCATGAAAAAGATGCAGAGCCGCCATGTTTAGATAGATCCTACATTAGCATTAGGGATAGAAACAGGTGGGTCTAATGGTCTTCCTGAAGAGAAAAAGGCTTTCTATGTAATGCGCTTTAGATAATTTATTGTGCGTTATAACATTTAAAGATGTTATTTGCTGAAATGTTCAACTTTTTATTGTGGAGGATTTATTGGTAGCGTTTGGAACAAAAGACAAAGGTTCTGATACATTCAATAAAACATTCAGTTGTAAGCATTTCAGATAATTCACATGCTTATTGCACTGACGTGCACGCCTGGATGTTTCCGATTGTTTCATTCAGCAGCTAATAATACAACGTGAGGAGTGATTCGCTCCGTACTTTTCTTTCTCAGCTGATGATTTAGCGGCGAGACCATACAGCCTTCAACTTAACCTTTGTTGTATTTCCAGATTCACCTCCTCCCCCATACTATCTGTCCCGTTCAGACGAACACAAGCCACTGGGTGAGTTTGGAAAAAAAATGGCCACCACATTGCAAACCAGTAAATGACAGAGGGTGTCGTCACCATCATATTTTTAGACTGGAAACACAGATTATCTTTGAAAAGCTGCTTGTGTTGAAAGCGACACAGAGTTAGTGGAGTCTTATCTGTGCTCATCTCCCCTTTTGAAGAGCCTGACATCTAGAGTCTATAATAGGGAGGCTGTGTTTGTGCAGACAGGCCGTCTGCTCTGTAGTTTGAGAGACTTATTAAGGCTGCATTATTTGTATTATTCTTTCATCAAAACATCATGGCCACCTTGTACAAAGGCGTACAAGGTGGCCTTCAAGTATATATTTTTTCTACCACTAGTACAAAACCCCAAACATGTACAGTCATCTACAACAGCAACGCCTCACATTTAAGGAGCTGTAACCAGAAAATGTTAAAATAACGATCATAACAAAAATGCTCACTCTTCTGCTTTTTGCTCGTGCTTTTTTTTTCTACAATCACCAGACTCAACTCTGTCTTACACTGAAACTGTGCCGCCCCTCTCCCCCAGTCCGCCTCACATCACGCCAAGAGACTACACAGGTGAGTACCGTGCATCACCGTCTCGCAGAGGTGCATGAACAATTGTGACCAGGCAGATGTTTGTTTCAGCAGGGTCTGATGTCGATCTGTATTCCCTTGAAGAAGTCTGAGGACACGAATGGAAACACACTTTTCTTTCGGACTGGCACTTACAGGCTCACGCACTCATGCGTGCGAACCCACGTAGCGTGCATAACGTAGAACAGTAACTTGCGTTTACTGCTGTTATTATGTTGTGCTTTGCTTCTTATTTTCAAAGGCTGTTAAGACAAGCAAAAAAAAAAAACTCCAGCGCATAAAGCTTCTATTGTCAGAGAGGCACGGGGGCCTCGGTGGGGGTCTGGGGTCTCTCACTATCTAGATGCCACAGCAGTGTAGCCTTTCTGTCTCTCGTTCCCCGTCTCTCTCTCTCTTTCTCTCTCTCTCCCTTTCCCTGCACTTTCTCCGCGGCAAAATATTTCACTGGGATGAAGCTTGCAATAAGATCCCTGTGCATACTCCCAATCCCCTTTTGCCTCACGAATCCACCCTTCCCCCCTCTCTTTCCCTCTTTCTTCCCTCAAATCCCTCCATTCCTCTTGGCAATTGAGCAGTGGAAAGAGGCTGGCATTTTAGGGGGCGGGGGAGCCGAGCAGCTCTGATGAGGCGGAGGTGTAGAGTTTTGTGTGCGTGTATATGTGGAAAGAGAGCCGGGTGGGGGCCGGGGGAAGGGGTTGGGGGGTGGGGGGGGTCTGCGCTCGGACAGGAAACAGCCCCCTCTAGATGATGAAACTGGAGCTTTATTTGTTTACGTGCTGGGGTCGGGTGGAGAGGTCCTTGTAGCGTTAGAAGAAACCCACAAACCCACTCGATCAAGCCTCTCTGGGCTCACTTGTGGATGGCGTTGAAAGGTGAACGGGCACCTATGAAGTCTGGGTAGTGTAGTCGCAGCGTCACGGAGCTGCCTGAGGGAATCAGCTGCGAGCCGATGGCACTTTTTTTTCGTTCAGTGGTGACCAGAAACTTAGTCTTAGAGTTTAGGTTTCAAGTTGAAATCATTTATTGAGTTCCTCCCACTGCACAGCTCACCGGAAAGGAAAACAAGAAGACGCTTTAATTACTTGGATTTGATTTTCTCTGCATTAATTTCCAAAAATGTTCAAATTTAAACTCTTTATTTTTAGCCTCAAAAGATGTCAAATGGAATTTGTTGAGTCTAAAAGTGACTTTAATAGATACCATCGGTTTGTATGCTTTTAATTGTAGAATATAAAGCTCAGGGTCACAATGGTTGCGACACAGCCCCGGGCGTTTTTGAGGCTCGAGGTAAATAATCCCAAAGCGGTTCAGTCAAACAATAGTCAGGTTTTAGGTTGTGATTTTAAGGTTTCTATTGTCTGCCTGGTGAAATGAGTGGAAATAGATCAGTTTTCTGAAAAGATGTGTTTGGGTAATTGTGTGTGTGTGCGTGTGCTTGTGTGTGTGTGGTCTCTGATCCCCCTACCCCCCACACAAGAACGCTGGAGCCGAGAACCAGAGCTCAGGCCAAGAGCTGGAGTAGGAAAGAGACTAAACAGAGGTAGCCAGGAATCCTGCGTGTCGTTTTTGTCAGGTTATAAGACTCCTCTTTTGAGTTACGGCTGGTACAATGAGCAGGAAATAAGCTGAACATGAAGCTTGTATCAAATAATTGTCTGTCGCTTCATAAAGAGAAACCCTGATGTTTCTTAGATCTTTCAAGAGTGTGAATGGATCTTTTTTGTGCAGGTGATCCTCTAAAGCCTGTGATGTTTTCTTTACAACAAAAGCAAACATTGAACATGTGCTCCGGCACTTCGGCATCTATTTTATTTTTTTAATTCCTTTTAAGTCTCCCCTAGCTTTAAGGGAGGAGGAGAGGGGGGGGGGGGGGCAGCAGGGTGTGGCCATACATACCTTTGCCCTGGCCTCTTTTATCATTCGATCAGTTAACGTTCCCTTTAAACCGCAGCAAACGGCAAGGCTTTGAAAAGGGAAACGTCTCCTGTAAGTTTAGTATATCTACTCGGACCGTTCCTCTCTGAATCCTTAGAAAACGTGTCGTTCAGCTGCTTATTGTCAGCGTCCTTGTGTGTGTGTGTGTGTGTGTGTGTGTGCGTGCGTGTGTGTGTGTGTGAGAGAGTGAGACGGAGGGGGGGGAGGGAGGAATTTCTGTCTGACTCAGTTGATAAGATCGTCTCAGGGAACTCACATAGGGGCTCTTCAGGACAAACACACACACACAAACACACGCACACACACACACACATTCACCAATCACGCGATTTGCTGGAAAGGAGGCACAGTTCTGCTTTTTTACCTTCATAATTGATGTATAACCTTTTTTCTAAATACATATTATAGCATACATATTATACATCTCAACTCTTTTCTAATGCCACCTCACACTTTCTGTATATGGTGATACATAAAGTATTTGGTCATTTTAATTTGATGACATCATTTGGTGACTTTTCTTTTAGTGTTACCAACAAATTCACTTCAAGTGAACACAAAAAAAGGAGTCTCCAAAGTGAGTTCCTGTCAACCTAAACTGTCCTCCGTGATTATAACGTCGGCAGCTCCAGACATCTGAATCACCGCCACAGCTGTACAGGTTGTTGTAGGTCGGCCTACGCAATAACGACTTGGAAAACTCCCATTTTGATCGTTTTGAAAACCAATAAGTTAACACCAATAGCAAACTGCAGGTTCCCATGTCGACTGAAAATAACATTGGCGGGAATTAAGTGTGACTTACTAGACAAAACAAACAGAAATCAGCTCACACCAACACAACCTGAGACTGAAAGTGAGACGATAGGGCAAGTTCACGGCACTCGTACGGTCATGAAAGAAGAAAGAAAAAACTGGGAAAGTCATGAAAATAGCAGTTTCCAGGCGTAGAGAAGTTTGGGAACAATAAATAAACCCAGAAGGTCTCGGAAAAGTCATGAAAATCTGCTTCACAAATACCTGTGTCAAAGAGAGTATGTGGATCAACTGAGAAAAATCCACATTTGTCAAACACTGAAATGTGCGGATGAGTGACGTCACTTGCCGTTCCTGTTCTAACCTCGGACTCCAACCTTTTATTCTTATCATTCAAGCATATGCAGACACTTCAGGTCATGCAAAACTCTTGGAAATGTTGCTAAAAATGTGTATAAACTCTGAGTTAAGATACCATTTTCGGCTCAAAGGGGTAAGAGCATCTCGAAGGACAATGCCCAAAGAGATAGCGATGTCCATGTCAGCTATTACATCATATGACATCATTGTACTCCTCAAACATTTGTCCACCTTGTTGTCATTAGACCCTGGCTTTTGAACATGTGGAAACAAGTAAAGCAATGATACTTAGTGGACATTAGTATGGCCTGGATGCACTGAAGTAAGACAAGAAGACTGCTCCCTCTCTGCCCTCGGTAATCATATTTTGGTGGCTTGTTTGCTTAAGCAGAGCAAGGTATCAGCCAAACATCCTGTCTCAAAGCCCTGTCTGCACTCGCTGCAGCATTAACCCCATGAATTGGCCCTTTGACTGATGGGGCACGGCCCAGGAATGTTGGGAAATTGGGAAGGTGAGGGGGAGTAGGGTCTCGGAGTGAAAGAAGGTGGGAGAAGGGGTGGGGGGGGGGATAAGGGGCTCCGACTCCGGAGAGTGACATCTGATACGTGTTTGAACATATCGCCGTTAATACTTAAGAATCACGGAGCTGGGCCGACATTCTTGGAAGCTTGGGAGACAGTTTTAAGAGTTCGACCGCACCGTGCTGTTTTAGTGAGCTCAGCGCCGAAAGTGTGAAGCTTTCGCAGGTCAGTCCAGGTTGACACAGTTGGACACGGTTCTGTAAATCATCCGCTTGAGCCTCTCGAGTGAAGATTTGACTCCCAGAAGCGTGAATATTTCACGAGATGTACCGTCGCGGGGATTCATTTCAATATCGCGTCCATGTCTCGAGGTGTAAGTAAAAGTGCAGAGACGAGAGCCTGAGTCGGGACGGGTCCTCTCGGTGACCTGAACCTTCAGTCTGTTTGCTGGCGTGCGTACAACACTTGCTCTTATGCCTGACTGAGACACATTACACTATGGAATTCAACATCAAGTGCTGGCCCATTAACCGTTTGCCATTTCCTCAAGTATTTTCCATCACGGCTCTTTTTTCAGCACACAAGCTGGGTACGCAGCTGAGGACGCGGCGCACAACTCACCCAGAACTCTTTCATGAAAGTTCGGTCATTT
Source organism: Clinocottus analis (assembly GCF_023055335.1). NCBI lineage: Eukaryota > Metazoa > Chordata > Actinopteri > Perciformes > Cottidae > Clinocottus > Clinocottus analis. Next base: position 21,273,895 of record NW_027175820.1, read on the forward strand.
CTTTCTGAAGTCCTTTTCGTTGGCTTTTTTTTGTTTTTTTTTCTTTTTTAATTTGTTGGCACATTTTAGGCTTTTAGACTGCCAGGATGTCAACACTGTTATTAAGGCCCTGTCTCCTAGAAATTAAGTTTATAGGCATCGAATGAGCAACAGCAAATTATAAGTAACTGTTGCTGTTGAATTTAACTGTGAAATGTTTTCTGACAACGTTTGATTTGTTTTCCCCCCATAAAAATCAACTCTGGCGAATACAATTTCCGTTCATAGTTCGCTATTAAACATTTCATGGTTGAACTACGGCAATGCCAACAGAGATTGTGGTCTGGCTTCCTGCGGAAATAAGTCTGCAGTGATTTAAATCACAAATCACAACAGGATTATCAACATTTAGCAGAGGCCACGGTCTTTCCTTGACCTGAACCCAAAGTGCTTTTGTTGCCTTAACTTAACCACAGACGGGACTCAGGAAGCAAACCCCTGTGTCTGGTGTTAAAGTCCTGCTCTGTGTGCGTCCGTCATCCACACCGAGTACCGACTCCTGGGTGGAAACGTGTAGCGCAACTATTTAGTGACGCAATCATGCGAAAAATCTAGGTTACTGATTTTCCAAAATTGCCAACTATATTTATATAACAAGGATTAATTAAGAAGGGTAGCGGTGGGATGAAAGATATCTTCATGCTCATAAATCCACGTATTGGCTGAAAAAAGCATAGCGTGCTTATCGCTTATTATTCAAGGGATTATAAACGATCTGTGAAGTTGAACTTCAGCAGGGCTGAATGAACAAACATTTACGTTTCGTAACGCGATCAATGCCTCCTAACTTCACTTAAACGCGACTTGAAGAACAAGTTAACTGTTTACGCTGACATGTAGAAGAAACAAAGATGCAGTGTTGTTCGGTTCCCGACTTTCTTGTTTGTGATCACCGCACAAAAAAGCTGTAGGACTCTGATCCGAAGGAGTCGTGCCACCTCCCAGTCCTTAATGCGGCACCGTCTGTCAGCGAAGATGCATATAAAACATGTTGTTGCGCGGATAAACAGAAACAATCAACATGCACACCTTTAAAATACTTAGCTGCGAATACTTGAGGGTAACCGAGGCCGAGGGCAGGAATGGATATCCGGTGACATGGCGGTTCGCTCAACACGAAACTAAAGAAAAGACGCAAAAGCACAAATGTTTCTATTTAATTTGATTATTTCCGCAACATTTTATTTTAAGGGCTTTTGTGTTTTGATCTTTCGTTCCGTCTTGGTCGATGCAACTCTGCTTTATGTGTCTGTGTTGACATTTACAGAAGCGCGTCTCAGACATTTAGACTTTCAACCATTTTATTGTGCGTGACAATGACTCATCCAAGTTCAGGGATTCAGAAACAATCCTGATTATGAGGAACAGACTCTCGTGTATTGTCACGAATCACACTAATGTTTACATGAACGTTGCTCCCTTCTTTTTATTCATCTCCTTTTCGCTCACATGTTTTAGCCCACTTTTACTGCTCTTTGTCTTCGTGTTAATTCAACTTCTGCCTTCGCAGTCTCCATGGTTTGTTGTACACACATTTTCGCTCTCTTTCTCTCCGTCTTTGGGACTCTTATTCTCGCCCCCTCTCTTTCAGTCCATGTTGTCAAGCCATCACAATTTAAAATAAGGTTTAAATTACAGGACTGGCTGTGGCTTTCCGTTGTTCCCTCAGAGTTTTTGCCAACCCGCAATTTGGCTTTTAATGGAATCCTGCCATGCTGCTGAACCTAAAGATTCTTTGCAGATGTCGACAGGCTCTCTGACTCTGAAATGTAGGAAACTGTCGCCTGTGCTGTGAGCGCTCAGTGTAACGCTGAGTTAAGACCGAAGCAACGTTTTCAGGGTTTTTTCAGGCGATGTAGCTGCCTGTTTGTGCCGGGCATTCACCCATGATATTGGAAACTACACTGACAAACATATACAGTAGCCTACTGTATTTAAGCTACAGTATCTGATACTGCAATGTAGGGCCATACACATACATATATACATATATATATATATATATATATATATATATATATATATATATATATATATATATATAGTTTGAATTTAATTAAATATCTGCAAAATATGTTAATTGCTACTTCTTTTGCTCTAAATTCCTCGAAACTGGAAGGCTAACGTGCTTCTCTGTTAACTCCCATATTAGCATCGCTTAAATGCTCAAGCTGAAGATAGGTTGTTTCTATGCCACGTGAACACGAGAGTCTAAACTCATAGCATTATTTCCAGGTGGGCCTGCAAAAAACAACAACAACAGACCGACAAAGTTAGCAACTTGCTAATAAACAAAACTAAAGCGCTAGGTATTTCCTCAGGAGAAAAGAAGACATGCTAGTGTGTGAATGCTAGTGTTGCTCCTTATTCGCCGGATGTGAAAATAAGAAACAGTTTGGTCATATTAACTTTATTAGTTGGGAGTATGTGTGTCAGGTTGTGTTGCTTCACCACCAAAGGATTTAATTTATGAAAAATGTGGCAAATGTTCTCAGGCCAAAAGTGTTTTCACACATAATTGTTTTCATACACATTTTCTACGGTAACTCTATTAAATCACTGCATTCCTCGTGTCACCCCCCCCACTGTGTGAGTTATGTATAGTGCTTGTGGATTGTACCGCCAGTCCACAGTTTTTTTTTTATATATATATCGTTGCGTTCCACACTGGCGTTTCATTCAGATAATTCTCCCAAATTAAATTTGAGAAGGAATTTCATAATACCTTCTTCGTAGAGGAACAAATGGATCTATTCCACCAATAAATGTGTGTAATTATGTTGTGAGGAGTGAAGGCCATATAGTGGAACCCCGTGAGGCTCAATGAGAGACTTGTCAACTTGACCCCGGTGACTGGCCGAGCGGGGGGAGGAAGTGTTGAGGAAGAGGGCCTGTCCAGGAATGTGTTGGGAGGGGAGGCCTGTCAGCTGCAGAGCTCTGCTTCTCTATGTCTCCTTTTGTGTCTCTGTTCAGATTAAAATCATCTTTTAATAAGTCGTTTACGTAGAACGCAAATCCAGATATTCTGAGAGCTGCAACAACTGAAACAAGTGTTTCAGTCGAGTCGGATCTACGTCTCTGTTGCGGAGTTGCGACACCCAAATGTGTGTCTGTGGTGCGTCTGTAGGTGACTCTTGAAAGATGCAACCACATGTACTACACGGGCTATACAGACATCGCCTACGTATCAAAAACAGATACGCCGATCCTCATCAATCGAAGTCGTTTCCAGCGCAAAACATTTGTTTTCACCTCTGCGTATGAATGAACAAGATTACGTCAGGAATAGCAGGAATGCTGAGCAAACAATCCTCCTTCAACGCTGGAGCAACAACAGTGAAGAGATAGAGAACAATAAATCACGACGCACTCAAGCTGCTGTGGCACCTTGATGTGCTGTAAAAGTATTATTTAGGGTTCAGTCCCTCGCTCCTCCTGTTTAGCTTAAGCTGCACGACAAACTGTTGCAAATGTCACGCTGAAACAAAACTTGCTTCAAAGAAGTGAAATTGTGAGCAGAGCCAATTTAGAACAGCACACATTCACAGTTAGTTTTGTTTACTTGGATTAAATCAGTTTCAGATCGGTCTTTTTTGGAGTGACAACGACTACGACTATGCGTTCTCCAATGGCTAGCTTCAAAAGCAATGTAGATGTGACCGTGTGCACTTTCTCCACAAGCGGAGGTTGAGTGATTGGATGTGATCCGTCACTTTGCAGACACTTGTACAGTATTGAATACACTTTTTTTTCAATCTGAGCTTGTTGAAATTTAACCAAATCTAAAGATACTTGTGCATACTAACACATTTATGAACTTGGCAATGTTTATCCGGAACAAAAGGACATGTTTATGTTTTTACACCAACTGTTGATATAGAAAAAGGGGTGATGACATGCGACAGAGGTTACTAGCAATTACATGTGTGCATCTTAGTCAGTCAACTGGGAAAACTCTGTAATTTTTAGCTCAGCAACAGAGAAACAAACGTCAACAATGGTGCATAATCAATTCAGTATATAATCTATACTTCAAATCTTCCGAAGCCACCATTTATTTACAAAGTGACAGCCTTCATTGTGAGTCTCACGAGCGTCAGAGCTGGGATCATTTCTCCAGCTGCAATCATGAAAGTGAAGAGAAAACTGTGTGTAATCTAGTTCATGTCCACAATGACAACACAAACTGGTGGACGTGACAGCAGAGCGTGTCCAGGATGCGATGATGGACGCAAAACCTGAGACATTCCTTGGCTTAGCTCGTCTGGCACTTTGAAGTAGCAGCAGAAATGCAGGAAACTGGTTACTTTCTCTCTTCCTCTCGGAGTAGCTTTCTAAAACTACCTCCGAACACGTCTTCCTCGGAATTCTACAGCGACACACAGTTACTTTCCTGTGGCCCCGTTGACCTGCCGGTTCGAGGAATGTGGTCGTTTGTTCGCATAAAATAATGGATTGATGTTAGAGAAATGTGTTTCTTGGATGCGAGAGAAAGATGTGGAGTCGCACACTGCAGCCGGCTGCATCACAAAAAACACTTTACAATGGAAAGAGAGGGAGAAGGAAAGAGTGCGTGTGTGTGTGTGTGTGCAAGAATGTGTGTGCGTGTGTGTTTGTGAGCGAGAGCCCAGTTGTGTTGGATTGTAAAGCCCATGTCTGGCGATAACGCAGCCCTCTGATGGCAGAGATAGTCGAGACGCCAGCTTAAATGTGGCTTGCTGGATTGAAGTTGCCCTGTAATGATAGTTGTCTCAAACAACACAGGACCTACCATTTGTAGCCAGGGAGGGGTGTTTTGCTTTTTCTCCCCCTTATTTTCTTTTATTTCTACTTTTTTTTCTTCTTTTGAGCTTTTGGGGGGGGGGAAATTTAAGGAAGTCGAATCAAAACAAAGCATCTTAGAGGCGGCCGACAATGGCCAGTAGCTGAATGCTATCCTCCGCTCTGTCCAACCCACCCACTTCTTTCAGCACAGTGGAAGAGTCTAATAACTGGAGGGGAATCTAATCCTTGGCACTGGATGAAAGACGGGGGTCTCCCTCCCTCCCTCTCTTTCTCACAGTCTCTTTCTCTCTCTTCATTTTTTCCGTGGATGCTGGTTATGCTTGGCAGGTTCTCTCTCTCTCTCTTTCCTTCTCATTTTCCCGCTCCCTCTTTTACCCAGTCGCCCTCTCTCTTTCTTTTTTTTTCTCTACTTCCCCCTTTTTCCCCCCCCCAAGTTTTTTTTCTCCTCTCTGTGCAGGTTACGGTTAGCAGGAGGAAGTCTCCACGGCTCCGACTGGAGGGAGAGAGGAAAAGATATAGTTTGATATTTTGGGACAAGTAGCGTAGAAATAGTACAAATGAAGCTAGTTAGCTTAGCATTAACACTAGAAACGGTGGGATACAGCCTCTATCCAGAGTTAAAATGTATTTACCAGCAGCTCTAAAGAACACTTCTTGTAATGTTGTACCTTGTTTGTTCATTTATACAAAAATAACAATTAAAAAGTGTAGGACAGTTGTGCGGGGTTTGGGCAAAGAACTTCCTGGACGGAGACGTCATACCAACAAATAATCTCCCACATAAAACATAAAGTGTTTTTTATACTTCTTTTCTGTAAAAAATGAACAAATGCAATTTAGAGCTTTTGCTCCATATTGCACAACATTTTACAACATCGATGGGCAGATGTTGTGACTTTTTGTTTTCAGTCTTTATGCTAAGCTAAACTAAGCATGCTGTTCTCATACACTGTGTTGTACTCACAACAAGTAATACACTGTAATTGGCGAATATCCCAAGAAATACATTTAATTGTGAACGAGTACAAATTGAACCGACATTTCGAAGGAGACTGCACGTAAAGTGAGGAATAACTTGTCTTCAGATATCATACGGCGGGTTGTATGAGGAAATGCAACTTGAGCTAAGATAACCATCTTTTTCCTCTGGCTACGTTTACCAAGCACGAGTATGATATCAATCTTCTGATCTAAGCCTCAGCAAGAAAGCAAATCAGGGTATTTCCCAAAACGTCTCACTATTTCTTCAATATCTAGTCAAAAGGAAGAAAAAGAAAGAGGAGAGATGAGTTGCTGCCATTGTTTTAAGTCCAGGTTCAACAGTCTGTGAGGAAACTGTCTGCCTGGCCCCTGAACTTTGATTGCCACTGCTCTTTATCATGAAGAAACAAAGACAAGCAGTCCATACAATTAGCTTGTGGCTTATTGTGATTTCATTACAGCGAGCCATTTGTTTTACATCCCACCTCTCTTCCCACCTTTGTTCATTCCTCGGATCAAAACAACTGTGAAGTGCACCGGGGTGTTTCCGTGAGATTGGCACTAAGAGACAGTGATTTTGAAATGTAATAACAAAGGCTACTTATCTAATTGGTAAACAGAGCTGTTAAATGGTGGTTGGCGTAAATGCTTGCAGGACGCTGTAATTGCTGCCAGCCCTCGCGTACAGATGTAGGCACGCACATTCACACAGTCACACTCTGACGCGCGTTTCTTCTCGACTTCCTCCGCTCGAACATAAACACACTGATAACCTCCAGTCTGAACCCGTCTTTTAAAAATCTATTGAAGAAGTTCGGTTGCCCACCCGCTCCTTCCTCCTTCTCCTTCCTCCTTCCCTCCCTGCTCTCCCTCGACATTCTCACACAAGCTCATTATACCTTGAGTTGGATGATAGCCAGGCTGAGCGTGATGACACTAAGGACCGTGCCAGAAACATTAAACATGACATGCTGTACCACTCGCTCCATCAAACACCGCTGGGAATCATGAATAAATGGTTTTGACTTCACAACACATCGCTCGATCTTCAGCAGACGGTAATGCCGCTGCTTTGTGTAAAAGCCTGCTCGTGTTCCTATTTGCCAGTTTTCTGGACTTTTTTTTTTGCTCCGAGGATGTACAGACACATACATATGGTTGAAAACAAAGAAATATGAATAAAATAAGTCTACACATATACTTGTAACTCAAACTACAATATGTAAGAAAGTTATAGAAAAATATGCAAAGAGATTCAAAGTGCTTTACATGACATGAAAGACCAGATATAAAAGAAACCCAAGACCATATCAAAAGACATATCAATAGGAGTTAAACAGAATAAGTGAATAAAACAGGTTAAACAGGAGATGGGAGTTTCTTCCAGATATCTGGGACATAAAAACTAAAGCGCATCATATTCTTAACTGTAGGTTTCATTAGAAACATAAAAGTGAGGATTTAATACTACACTTACTGCAGCATCATTCATTATATGATGGAAATTAAAGTGTACTAAGTCTAAAAAACCCTAAAAAGTCCCAGTTTGTTTTATGTCTTCTTTAGGGAATTAATTTGATCGTGAGCTTGTTAAGTCTCCCTGTGTTTCCCCAGACATGTTTGTGTTGCCTTATTACAGGGAAGAGCATGGCTTGTAAAATTGTGTGTGTGTGTGTGTGTGTGTGTGTGTCTGCCTGCCTGTGTGTGTGTGTGTGTGTGTGTGTCTGCGTGCGTGTGTGTGTGTGTGTGAGAGAGAGTCAGAAAGAGATAGAGTGAGAGAAAAAGAGAGATTCTGCTTGCTGAGCAGCCTGCTCTCTTATTGGAGAGCTGTAAAAACTCCAGACCGCAGGAGTTGCCAGCCTGGAATTCACTAATGACACACGTGGGCCTCAGATGAGAAGTGCAATTTGGTGTGTGTTTGTGTTTGTGTGCGTGCGTGCATTCGTGTGTGTGTTATCGTCATACTGTTTGGATCAGAAGGCTCAATTTGTGTGTGTATGTGCATGTGTGAGGCCCTATCTCATCATCGAGTGTGTGTGTGTGTGTGTGTGTGTGTGTGTGTGTGTGTGTGTGTGTGTGTGCGTGTGTGTGCGTTTGTGTGTGCTTGTTTTGTACAAACACTCACACACACATCTCCTCCTCTTCCTCCTCCTCCTCCCTCCTACCCACCACCGCCTCTTCCTGCCCCCTGAAACAAAAATGGCCGCTGTGCAAACACAACACACCTAGCCTAATCTTGGTCCTGGTTTCGCCCAAAAGCCGCTTGTTAATGGGTGAAGGGCCGCAGCCGTCCTGGCCCCTGGTGGATGAGGAGGGGGGTTCTCGCGGGAATATGAAAGGAATGGGGCCACAGGCACATGGCTCTTTAAATCCTCTGTGTCAATAGAGTCTCTGGAGCAAAATAATGGCATCACTCTGTGTGGGAGTTAATGTGAGCTGATAGCACGAAGGCTGGGGGGGTCAAGGGTTCACGGGGTTGTGCTAGGTTGACAGAGAGCTGAATGCTTTCCACCCCCCGCCCCCTCACCTCTTCCCTTGCTGCTGCTCCTCTTTAACTCGGGACCTGAAGGAGTGTTATGGAGGGAGGTGATGAGGAGGAAGTGGGTTGTTCAGTGTTGACAGTTTTAGCTACCTTTTCAAAATATCCACAAGAGACAAATTACAGGAAAAACATGAATGCACGACTGAAGAAACCTAGTGAGTGTGGATGCTTCCCTACAGAGCATAACTGAGTGGAGACGTAATGAATCGTGTACTAATATCTTTTTAAGAGCTATAACAACAATGTGCACAAAAATACTTAAGTCCTTTGTTGTGTCACTTGTAGATTTAAGGAGTTGTACATCATTTATTTTATTTTGCCTGAATGAAAGCCTTCTACAAGCTGCTGCTGTTGTTTAGCTAAAACATATGTAATGGTATGATGAATGCATGTGGTCTGGTTCAGTTTAAAAACTATTGCCGGTCTGGTTTTGAGCATTGATAGCATCAATAGGAATAACAATGTCCTGTGCAAACCCATCCTAGTGAATGCACTCTTTGTTACAGATGCAAATATTAACTCCTCCGCCTCTCTTCTTTTCCTCAGACACTGGTACCTCCATCGGCTCCTCGACTTCCGGCGGCCATCGCTCCCACTGGTGCAGCGTTGCCTACTGGGAGCAGCGGACGCGCGTGGGTCGCCTTTACCCCGCCTACGAGCCCTCGCTCAACATCTTCTATGACCTACCTCAGGGCACGGGCCTCTGCCTGGGCCAGCTCCACGCAAACGCCTACCACAGCCGCCGCGACGACCCGGGCAGCCACGGCACGTCGGGTATTCACGGACACCCCACCCATGGAAGCGGAGGGCACGGCAGCAGCGGCGGCGCCGGCGGTGGCAGCGGCAGTGGCGTGCAACAGATACGCAGTAAAATCGGTTCCGGCATCGTGCTGAGCCGGGAGCCGGACGGAGTGTGGTTGTACAATCGCAGCCAGCATCCGGTGTTTGTCCACTCACCCACTCTGGACCCGCCCAGGGCCCGGGGGCTAAGCGTCAAGAGGGTGATGCCGGGCTTCTCCCTCAAAGTGTTTGACTATGAGCGCTCCAGCTGGATGGCGGAGCACGGCGTGAAGCCAGAGTGCCAGGAGGGGCCCTGGGACCCCCACAGTGTTCGCATCAGTTTTGCTAAAGGTTGGGGCCCCTGCTACTCCAGACAGTTCATCACCTCCTGTCCGTGCTGGCTGGAGGTGCTACTCAACAACCACAGATAGCACACGGACATGCAGACTCACATGCGGTTTCCTGACCCGGTATCCTAATTGTAATCTACCTAGATTTAATATAAAATTTATATATTATATAAAATATATTATACATGTAAATACTTGAGTCATTTTTACAATGCAATTATTTATGTATAGTGTAATGTGTATATGGACAAAACAAACAAAAAAGGAACGAGAACATGCACTTTTGCTTCTACATATGCATTACAGTTTCTCCGTGTCATTTTGCAAATATAAACTGTAAAAATAAGACAAACCTGGTATGTGTTCTCATGATTTAGCGAATTCCATCGAAAAGTGTGCCATACACACATTGTCAATAAAGTATTTGTATTAAATGAAGATGTACGTGGTGGTCGTAAGTGCTTTTACCTGAGCTATGGATTCATTGGTATTCTTTGACTCTTAGCTGTCGCAGTGAGTTACGTCTTTGATAAACACTTTGGCTGTTTTCTTCCAGATCAAACAAACATTCTTATATACACCAAAGGTGCTCTTTTTAGTGTTTACAGAAATGCTTCAAGAAGCTGGTTTGCCTTTGGGCAGACCTAAGCTAGCTGCTCCCAGTCGTTATGCTAACCTAAGCTAACTATCTTGTGGCTGTAGCTTTTTCATTTAATGGACAGGATGTTAACGAATTCAGAAAATAAGGCCTATTTTAATAGGTGAGTTTAATGTGTCCTGCACTGTAAATGATATGAGCCCTGGGTCTGGAAGCAGTTTGGAAAACACTGATAAGTGTAAGAGGCGGAGAGAGCTAATCTCTATTTGTAAGCTTAAGATATTTTTATGGATGACAAACATCGTTAAATTAAAACAATATGCCCACCTCAACATCAAAAGAGGAAATCTGATATCTGCAGCCCACATTTCCATTCCACAATGGCACAAACCTCTCCTTTATCCACCTGAAGGAGTATTCAATGATCCATTTTCCAGCTATTTGGAGTACTCATCTGTATCTCACAAGTTTCCAATACCATTGAAGATCTTTAATAGTGAAGACAAGATATTAAGGGGGTTGAAGAAACACTGCATCACCTTCATCTCCAGTATCATAGTGAATGGATGAACATTAACACAGATTGCATAGCAATAGTCCTCTAAGTAGTGAGAGCAGGCACATTGGTGGTTATCGGGTGTAACTCCAGTTCTTAAAGTATGTGCAGAGCTCACAGTCACTCCTATCCCAAAGTGCATGAAAGAATGTAAACAGTTACTTTGTGTCAATTATAATTATAGACCAACACAGCTTTGTACAATCTGACACCTTTGTCAAGTAAAACTCTGGGTCATGTGATAAAGCCTGAAAAAGAACATGTGACGCAATTAAAATCTCTCAGAAGCAAATAAGTGAACCTTTGAGCTTAGATTCATTTGGATTACACTGTTTCCAAAAGTCAAGATGTTACTCTCGTGCTTAAACCTTGTGTTCTTTTAGGTGTGTATATCTTCCTTTTGCACAGAGGAAATACTTTGTAAAAATGTGTTCAAACTGCATAAATCATTTCAAATCTTGGCATTAAAAGGAAGCAGTTACGATGGAAAACAGTAAAAGGCTTCACAGTGCCAGTGGTAAGGAAATAAAGTGCAGAATTTAGAGATTGCACAACAAACCACAGCAAGGCACTCAGGCCCAAAATCGACTCTGGTATGGGAGAAAGTTCTGTTTTATAGTGTAACGGCATCCTGTTTGACTCTTTCAGCAACACAATTACTTATGGAAACTCATATTTGGGCTAAAGAGCAAGAACAGTGAGATGAAAACGCAACTCGAGCAGTTACAAAGCTATAACCTTTCTAGAGACCTGTGTTTAAGACGCGGCAGCAGCACCTCGTTCAGCTCAGGCAGTCAGGCATTTTTGTTTTGACCCAGAACCTCTGCAGGCTGCTTGCTGAAACCTGTAATTAACTTTAGCTGTAAAAGTAAAGAGGGTTGATTACAAAGTCGTAGCACAATGGAGCACTGCAGCATTCAACAGTCTCTACACTGTTACAGTATGAAGAAGAAGAAGAAGAAGAAGAAGAAGAAGAAGAAGAAGAAGAAGAAGAAGAAGAAGAAGAAAGTTATTTATTCCTAAATGGGGAAATTCAATGTTTGCTCTCTGTTGACACTACACATTGATGTATTGGAAGTACTGTTTTGCATTTAACAACAACCAGAACTGGATCAAACCCTTAATAAAAGCTAATTCCCATATAAAAAGCCCCAAAATTCCAATGTATATTTCAGTCAAGTCTCCTTTCGGCTTTTCCAGGCAAAGTGTGGGATTTGTGGTCAGGATACAATGGAAGGATTCAGAGGAGGGATCTGGGTGGGAGAGTTGTTGCTGGCAGGACAGTCCAAAAAAACTTGCCATGTTTCTCTTCCGACTCTTTTTTGGGGTTTTCTCATCTGAAAACTACCGCCTGCCTCGCCTTCTGTCTTAATTGTTTTCCTTTGTCAGGATTCAGAGTCACAGAGACGATGAAACCGATCCCGGGCAGCGAGCGGCAGGAGGAGTGTTTCTGGCCCTCGACTTCAGGGCTTGCGGTGTGTGCTGACCTCACTTTGAATTGAAGGAAAATGGGCTAATTCTGCTGCTGGCTCTCGAGCTCCACCCCTTCACCGTGTAATTACCCTGTCCAGGTTATGACGTTATAATTACGTTAATGAATACGTCAGGGAGGGGTAATTAATGGAAGACTTTTTCTGATTTTGCCACAAGCAAGATGAGAGATCGCTTAAAGGAACACACCACGCATACACGTTTAAGCTCATGAACTACAAATCACATAAAGCTTTGTATTTTCGTCGGTCATTTTCAACTGCATGGTTTCTTTGGAGCGCTAGAAGTGAGATGATGTCATGTCAAGTGATGTCATGGTGTCCTGGAGTACATCGGTACATCACTGCAGCTACTTGAGCTCTGCAAATGGGGTGTGAAGTTACTTTGAATGAGAAAGGCAAGTAAATATTAGTTTGGAGTGATATTTAGTTCATATCTCAATCCTCATTGAGATTACATAAAATGTAATTGTATTATTATCTCCGCCAGGCGCACGCCTGGAAAAGAGGTTATGTGTTTGATCCTGTGTGTGTTCGTGACTGAGTGAGTTTCCGCCTCTTTTTGTCCACGCCTGAAATCTTTTAGATGCCCAGTTATGGCTGCATGTTCATGTGGGCTCGCCTGGTTGGAGTGACTCACACAAACACACACACGCACACACACACATACACACTGATGTACCTAGTTGTTAAGCGGCCAGATAGCCTGTTGAGTTTACCTTTGCGTTTTGGCATGATTGTATAAAACTCATATATTCTTATATTCTACGACTTTGTTTGAGACCATTGTTTGTAGAACGTTACATCGCAGCTTGTTTTTGATTTTTGTTACCTTTATTCAATCACACAATACAGCAGTGGTTGTTGAAGACACACCTCATAGTCTGTACTCTACGAAGTCCATCTTTCTAGATTCATTTTGTTCATTACAATAATGACAAGTAACTTGTTCTTTCTCAGCAACCTAACCTAACCATCCTATTTACTCAGTCAAATTTAGAAAACTGATTGTCTTGGAAACATTTATACGCACAACAAATAACAAATAAGTGATACAATTTGACATGTTACAAGCTAAATCAATCCATTAAGACATATTTTGTTCAGATGATCGGCTCTGAATGATCCCACGAGGGCAGACAGTCCAACCTTTAAGTCCACAGTCTTCTTTCCTCATTGACCATCATCATCATCATCATCTTGACAGTGTTTTGTCACTTCGACGCTCAGAGTGCATGTGGATCGATACCTCCGCTGTGAGCGAGCCTCTTGTGTGAAACCGCAGACAGCTCAGACATCTCCTCCCTGTCTTGTTGCTGATTGCACATCAGTGTTTATTAACGTCCTCACAACCAAAGAAAGATGATGACAGACAGGTCATAAATAAACATATGAATGAACGCATAACATGGAAACACACATTTCACAATGCAAAGATGATCTCAGCAACAAACTAATCCCCCAACTCAAAGTACAAAATTATTGTCCGGTAAACATGAAGGGTGTTCGCAGAGTCATCAGTAACATAGTAAATGTCTGTTTAAAGACGCCCTGAGTTTAATCTTATTAATTGACAGATCAAAATTATTTTAAGTTTGAGAGACGTGCTACAAACTAAGGTTCAACGTGAATGAAGATACAATTTTATGGCTGAAAAAGCAGACTGTGGCTTAATGTGTTTGATTCATTTTGATATTTTCAATAAAAAAAAGAAAGTTGAATGCACATGAAGTCAAAGCTCCAGTGATTCAAGACTGGTTAGACAGGAAACATTGTCAAGTGTGGTTAAAACAATGAATGGAGGCAGTCTGCCGACTAGATTATGAAGTACCTTGTGGATAAAGTTACATTTTGGACACATGCAGATATTGAATTTTTTCAATTTCGCACAAGAAATTGGTGAACCGTCGAGATGATTGTGCTCCCTGGATTCAATGTCAGGGTGAAGTCATCAGTTTTGTTGTAAAGAGGACCTTTGCACAGCCGACAATTTGACTTGTCACGGTGGGAGAAGCAGGTGTTACTAATACCACTAACGATGGCTCTGTTGCCTGACAACCTTGAACCTGAAGCAGCTGCCTTTAATTCACTCTTTGTTGTATTGATTACACACCTGTGTTTTTCCTACACCAACATGTCAAAATGTCTTCTTTGCTGGTATCCACTTTTTTTTTTTTTTACCAAAGATATCTGGACCTACATTACGGGACAAAGAATTCAGAATCAGTCTGGAAGTCTGGACTTCCCATCCCTCACCTGCAGCCCATTTCCCTGAATAGTCTAGCTGTATATATCCCGGTCCATCTGCGCTCATGTTTACCAGGTCGTCTGGCCGGTGTTTATTCTGCCTGATCTCCTGCCTGACCGATGTTGTGATGTCTACAACGCCCTGATCTGACTGTCTACCTGTTCCCTTTGCTGAAGGAGATAAGAAAGGAAGCATTGAAGCACCTTTCCTTCACATTTAGACAATTCAACCGTCTCTTATCATGACTGCCACCTAAAATCGTCACTATTGGACCGCAGACTTTAAGATATCTTACCGTACCTCTGTGTCTGTGAGTTATACATTTCTTAATATCAACTAACAGATAAATTAACCAAACGTATTATATATGTGTATAATTCCTTGGCTGAGTTCTTACTTGAATTAGATTTACTTAAATTGTCACATATTATAAGATGAAAGTAAGTCCAAGAGATGTTTTATTTTTCATCACTCAATTTGAATGTTGTGTGTGTGTGTATATATATATGTATATATATATATATATATGTATATATATATATATATATATATATATATATATATATATATATATATATATATATGTGTGTGTGTGTGTGTGTATATGATATGTATATATATGTATATATATACATATATATATGTGTATATATATGTATATATATATACATATATATATGTATATATATGTATATATATATGTATGTATATATATATATATGTATATATATATATATATATATATATATACATATATATATATATATATATGTATATATATATATATATATATATACATATATATATATATATGTATATATATATATATATATATATATATATATATATATATATATATATATATATATATATATGCAAAAGGGGTCCAGTTGCAGTGTATGAGAGCTCTGTGCTCCTTCCATTTCTCCACCTCTCTTTATTTTGCCTCTTTTTAACACTCACACATACACACACTTTTATTTCACAAACATGAACTCACTCTAAACTAATTACAAACTAAATAAACATGACTCACTGGTGTTACCGGAAATGAAACAATAATATAGTTGTGGCTGAGCTTGTGGCCCCATTAATTCATGGAAATGAGTAATAGGATGATTGACTGTCACCTTTCTAGTTTCCAAAAAATGTCGCTCGGCTTTCACTGGAAACTATTTCCCCTCTCTGCTAAACTATTAGTATACAACTCAGCAACGTACACAGTTCAGGCTCGCCCTCTCAATGAATGACTGAGGAGCTGTTTATTTTCCAGTCCGTCTTTGTTTTGTTACTTTAAGCACCATGTCTGTCAGCCATAGTGTAATTATATGGAGACAGAGACACAGGAGGGGGGGAGGCGTTGGAGACAAACTTCTCTTTCAGCTGCTGTGAGCCGCGACCAGTACCGCCTGAGGCTGCTCGCCTCTTGAACGGCAGCCAAGAGACTCTTCCACTCCCGTTTAACCCCTTAGATCACCCGAAGACCTCTTTCTCCCAATTCACCTGACGGTCTCACGAGGACGGTTCTGATCCAGGAGGCGAACCCGGAGAAGGTCATGGAAAGTGACTGACGTGGAGTTGATGAGAAGGGTTTTTCATAAACTACACAGTCACACGTAATTATCTGACATGTCATAAACTGTCCACCTCTGAACTTTTTAATAACTTATGAAACATTTACACACACATTTGTACCATTAATTAATCTGTTTGCTGCCTGAAGCTACATTGACTTTTACATTCTTCAGTCGTAACATTTTATTTCATGTTTGACAGTCTCTCCCACAACTGTTCCAAAAGCACTAATAAACAGAAGACCATTTTCTCCTTCATCTTGATACACTTTAAAACATACAGTCTTTGCTACAACACCCAGTGTCTCCCAAAATTTCATTCCAACTTAGAAGTTTGAAAAGACCTTTTTGGAAACATATTGCGTAACATAATCTCTGCACTGGTGAGCATTCTTTAGGAGAACAAGAGGGGAGATTTTATCTCCCAAACTGTGACGTAACACCGGCGCAGTGAAGTGAAGTCCACGGAGAATGTCGTTTTCAGAAAATATGGTTGCATGATCTGGGATATTAAAATGAAATACTGCATGTTGACTGTAAATGTTTTGCAGATACCTTCTTCCGTATGATCTTGATGAACAAAAAACATTTTTTATTGCAAGTAACAAGAACATGCTTTTAGAAGATGGGATTCAGAGATTATCACTGTGGCACAGGTTGGTGCAACAAGGGTATGCAGTGATATGCATTTGCTATTCATTGACATTTGAGTGACTATATTTATATATGAAAAAAAACAAAGACAACCCAGATGGACTAATAGGAAGAAAAAAGTGTTTTTTTTCCCCCAACATAACTAAACATTTTTTAAAACGAAACTTCAAGGTTTTAAAATAGGAAGAGGTTTGAAAAGACAAAGTCATGTTGTACATAGAAGTTAATAACTATTCTGGGAAGTCATTTTGAAATGTTTAACATTTGTGTGGTACTCTTAGAAGGTGCTACTTTGGACAGAAACCTTTCACCTCTTAAAGAGGATTTCTACCTACAACAGTGAGGTTTCTGACAAGTTGGAATCTTATTTGAAGAGTGTTTGATATTCATTCATTAAAGGAAGGATTCTGATATTAAAGAACCAACAGAAAGCTTTTCTCTCAGAGTTCTGGACTGACCTGACATTGTTGTCTTCCCAACATACTTTTGAAATGAATGTAGTAAATATGAATACAGCGTATGGCGGTTAAAATGAAGATTCAGTCGTGTCTAGTGTAAATATTATGCCAAGTTAACCAGGCAGACAGCGACACTACTCAGACAATAGTTTCCAGAGACACTGAAGATGTTTGACTGTTTTCATAGACATTTTTACATAATTCATTTTATAAATCCATAACAAAGAACAATCCTGCCCCGGGACCACACAATCAAATATCAAACCAACTCCCCCTCTGCTTTCAATTTGTTATTGTTTGCAGAGAAATCGGTTTCCTTTACAAACCTTACATTTACCCAAAATACCACCAGAGGAAAAGAAATCACAACGCAACCAATGTATGACTTGACTTTTCGTCTTCAAGAGGTCTAAATGTTTTCCATATTGTGGGACTTTAAATGGATGCAGGAAATGCTGTCACTCCGCTCTGCTTTCCAAACTTCCAGAATGAGGTTTTGGCTCTGGCAGATGCCAGTGCGGTAGATTCCAGCGCGGTACCGAGCCTGCTCAGGTTTCCTCTGCTTCAGGAGTCTCCACCCTCTCTTGACTCAGAAGAACACAGTATCCCCCTCCTCCCTCACCCTCCACTGTCCATTCAGCTCATTTTCAGGTCTCAGGGAAATGTGTTTGCTTGACTTGAGGACAGTCTCGAACATCCCTTCTGGGCACTGCATGCTAATAAACGGACCCAAAGGCATCCTTTTTAACCGGCCAAGCCCAGGTTTTCGCCACTGCAAACCAGATCATCTGTCAGCTCAACGTGCATGCATGTAATCTAAACAGCAGATGAACTGAAGTGGAGCTGCAGGGGAAACACGAATAGCAGAGACATAAACATGGAAGAAGAAGAAAAAGAAACCCTGCAGATAGAGCATGTTTCAGCCAGACTGGTGACTATTTTGCAGCCTGCCAGCCGGAGCAGCGCTGGGTTGGGCCTGTCAGAGGTGTTGGAAATCATATAAACAGTGTTTAAAGCTGACAGGAATCAGTGTGAAGAATGAGCCTTTGGCTACACCCGAATGAACCTGACAACATTACAAGTTGATAAACTGGTCTCTGTTAATTTAGAGACTGCTGGTCTATCTACCCCTGAAAACTCTGTGAGGTGGGGAACAATGGTAGCGTTAGCTCAACTGAAAGAAGCAATGAAAGTCTCTAAATCTAAAGGGAAATCCCAGTTGTTAAATATATTCAAAGGCAGATTATCTATTTTAGAAAGTTACTGTTCATGTGCAGACAATGATAAAAAGCACATTAAGAGGGTGTCTGTCTTTATCTGGGATTCCCTGACAGTAGAAGAATCCAACAAAAGTCTACAGTGGCTACAGTTGTTTTCAGTTTCAGCTAACTGCTAATGTTAGCACAATGCTAAAATGCTGATGTTTAGCAGGTATGTTTACTTTGCAAAATACCTTAGTTTTACGTGTCGCAATGCTAACAAGTGACGGGAACTACAAACCAAAGTATTACTTATTAGAATGTTAAAAGTTTGACCTGATGATGAAGTCAGAGTTTCATCAACGTTATAGCAACTCATCCAGTGATGAGTTGATATCATTGAAGTCATTAGGATTCATCATCTGGGGAAAAATAAAGGTGTTATTAAGGTGTTATAAAACACATTGTTTCCCCTTGAACTTGCAGAAAACAGCTAAATAAACATAATATATTTACAATTTGTTCAAGCACGTTGGTTAGACACGCCCTTTTTGCACCCGACTGCATTCTACAGATGTCCAGAGCATTTCTGATTGTTATATTTTCAGTATAATAAAATGTAGTTAACATTGATTCATTCCATTTTCAAACTGCTCCTTTAAACTTTGTCTGTTATCGGCCAACCTTTTCCTAAAATGTTTTTAAATCATTGATAGCATATTGGAGAAGTAATGGACTAGCTCTGAGGCCTTTCATCCTTGTATATAATTACTAACCAGCTGTACACAATTCATCCTGTCATCTACACGCTGTGGCATCACCATCATTTGTGACCAACACTAAACTGTACTTCAACAGAAAAAAAAAGCGTGCAGGTCTACATCAGACAACCCCAAAACGGTTGGAGACATTAAACGTGACTCTTTCATCTCTTTTTCTTTCTTCTTTTCCCTCCCTCTTTGAAACACACAGACACTATTCCTCATATCAAAGCGTTTTATTGAACCGTGGCGGCTAGCCGAAGCCACAAAGCCTTATTGTCTGACCTCCTCTTGAACCAGTCAGACGCATACAGACATTTTTCATCTCTCACCCTTTGTCTCAAGCGAGGTGTTAAAAACAGAAATAAAAGAGTGGAACCGAGAGGTCTCCCTTTCAGCCCATCGTATTGATAAGAGAAGATAACTCTGCCTTGTTTTCCTGCAGCAGTAACCAGATAGTCTTTCAAAAAGGAGCGTCCGGGTGTCGAACGAGAGACGCATCACCACAACTCAAAGTCTCTCTGCGCTTGTGTTCAGGTCTGAAGTGTATTAATGGGCATTCTCTCTGGTTTTGCTCTGGCGATGTCAATCAAACTGAGGTGGAGGTGAGAAAAATATGTCGGCCTGTCAGTTTGCTGGTGTTGCAGGTACTAGCCTGAGCCCCGAAGGCAGCATTACCACCACTACTGATGTTCTTAAGATTGTCGGAGGAGTTGTCAACACTTGCCCTGCAGTGCTACAGTTGGCCTTCGCTGCTGCGTTAGAATCCATTTGTTTGTCTTTTTGTTGTTTTTCTACAATGTTTTGTTTTGTTCTTCTCAATTCTTTTCTTTTTTTGGGGTGCTGGAATGTCCTGATCATCAAGTCCCTCGTGAAAAGTACCAATGTTCTCACAGAAATGAGGAGGAGACCACAGAAATGTTGTAACATTTGGGTTTGCCCGGCAACTTAGCATCCAATCATCAAATGAAATACTCCACACACTGATGGAAAGTAAAAGTACATTTACTCAAGTATTGTGCTGAGCTACTTGTATTTTTTTTTCAATTCACTTCACACGTCTACTACACAACATTTATCTGTCAACTTGTGTTACGTTTTACAAACAAAACATATGAAGAACTTAAATTAAACAGTTTATACAAATGGCTAAAATGATGAACCTCGTCAATGAATTAATTGACAGGAAAAATAACTGGGCAATATTTTAATAATCGTAAAAGTCATTTTTTTTTTTTTTTAAATGTCATGGTTCCAGCTTCTCCTGAATTATTTCAATATTTTAATAACTGGAAGGTCTGGACTGTTGGTTGGACAAACCAAACATTGTGAAGGTGTCACTTTGGGTATTTGTGACGTCATGTCTCATTATTTATTTTTGATCAATCAATTAATGGGAGAGATATCAGCAAACGTTAATGCAGGACTTTACCTGTAACAGAATATATTTTCAGTGTGATATTAGTGCTTTTACTGAAGTAAGGGATCTGAATACTTCCTCCACTGCTGACTCTACATATGGCATAATATACATGCTAGTTATCCTTCACATGAACAATGTAAGACTAACGTAAAAGATGCATGCACACTCGTAAAATAATCCAAAGACATTGAGTCATTGCTCTCAGCGTGACCAGACTCTAATTTCAAACATTCAAAAAAAGAATAACTTACCCCTTATTTTCTCTTAAAACAAAGTTGTTGACTGTCTTTTTCCTATCCTCCAGGCATGTGTCCCATTTGTTTCATTACAGTAAGAAAATCCATTCGTCAAAATGTGAACATGCTGGAATCTAAAACACTTCAGCATGCTTTGGAAAACTGATGGCAGCCATCTTAAGTCAAACTAAGAATATAACCTCAAAGAAAGAATGTAAAGCAGTCCACAGTTCAAAATTACGATACAGTGTCCATATACAAAATGCGACATTCAGTAAAATCTGGATGAAATCACACTTCTGACTCTCAGGAGGGATTCCTGCAGAGGAATCATGGGAGACAATAACGTCAGAAACTCTGCAGGTTGATGAGCTTTGTTATTTCTGCTGCTGAATTACAAACATATTCTGTGTGTATTTAAAAGTTACATAATAAGGCTCTTATCTTTACACAGCTCTGCGGCACATCCGGTATATATGTCATGTTTCTTAACTTAAATAACTTCTGATTGTTTCTGATTGTTTGATAAAGAGAAAATCGAGGAACTCAGAGACTGTCCAGAGAAAAAAATTGACGACCAAAAACCAAAAACTCACCTTAGTTTACTTAGATGATACAAATGTGTGTGATCATAGCACACAGTGTAAAACTGAGGTTCAGTGATACATTAAAACTGATTTTCTTTTGTCTAAATGACAACATAGACATGCCACGACTTCTTTCTGTATCTTTCCCTCACTGGACAGAAAGATTTCTGTATTTTAAAAATCTATATTATCAATGAGAGACACGTTAAGGTGGAGAACATCTTTAGTCGGAGCGAAACTCAAAAGATTTATCCTAACAGAGTGATTACTTTATCACATTATCTAAAACATGACATAGTACATTTATATATTGTACATGGACTTTTCACAAACATACTCTTTCCTTCCTCGTGAAGCTGTTAAACAAAACAACAACACGCCGGACATGGGCAACGGTTGTGCCTCTTCCTGATGAAGATACGAGGCCTCGCTGACCACACGCAGACAGACAGATGGACAGATAGAGAGACGTGCTGGCAGGCAGACTCGCAGTTAGACTGTCTGGCACCAAAGGATGACAGGAAACACACGCAGTCAGACTTTGAACCACGTCTGTACTTTCTCCTCAGAAACACAATCCTCTACTCAGAGTGCTGCAGAGTAAATAATTGCCTTCATCTCCAGGGTGTTTTGTGTGGTGGTTACATTTATGAATGGACTTTGTTCAGTGGGCCGTCAGTGGGTTTTTGCTGCCATCTTTTGGCGTAAGTGTAACAAGTCGCATGAGGTGATATTTTTTTGTTGCATTCAAGAGGCACATTAAGCACTTTTTTATGCAGAATTACAGAAATAGGGTACACAAAAATACAAAATATAAAAATTGAGAGAAGAGGTTTTCCAAACACACGTCTTAGGACAAAAGTATAACTCAACCCTGACTTTCGCTGTCACCGAGTCATAATTCAACCCTTAGATAGTTTGTTTCATCTTTTTCGAACATGTAACAAAAAATAAGAAGAACAATCAATTCAATGGACAGTTAAAAAAATCTAAACAAAGTAAATCAATTCCAAAAGTGTGTTATTCCAAGTTGACAGTGATGGAGGAAGTATTGAAAACCTCTACATTAGTAAAAGTATACTACCACTATGTAAAAACACTCTGTTAGAAGTAAACGTCCTGCATTGAAACTGTTACTTTAGTAAAAGTGTGTAAGTATCATCTGGAAAATATGCAATGCACTTTATACTATATGCAGTATATATGATATCATTATACGCGTATTACTCATGCTTTAAAGTAAAAGCAGGACCTTATTAATGTGGTTGAGGTGGAGCTTAATTTCAACTATTTGGTGGAGGATTTATTTTCATTATGGATTGATCTGATGATTATTTTTCAGTTGAAATCACAATTTGTGAAAGTGACATCATCTTAAATGTTTGTTTTGTCCTGAAAATATTAAAATGATTAAAGGAAAGGCAGCAAATCCTCCCACTTTGGATGCTGAAACTATGAAAATATTTAACTAGTTCAATATTTCCTTCTGCATTGTAGCATAAATGTAGCATTTGTGATAAAAGAAGATCACATATATTTGAAGTTCTATCACTTAATCCTAAATTGTACTATTCTTAAAATGGTCTAACTTTATATTCACGCCATGACAAGATGATTCGTTTTCTTTATCACTAGTAATCATGTTTAATGTCTTCATATCTCAAAATGACCAAATATCATTCCAGAGGAGAAGGAAAAGGTGGATTAAATTGAGATGAGCCGTGTAAATGTGAGCATCTCATTTCCATGTTGCTCATAATACGGGATGCTTTGTTCCAAACAACATTAGGCAGATCACATAGATCTCTTTGTTTATGCTGCTACATTATGATCAGCTGCAGACATTTTTTTTTAAAGGCTCATGGAATTTGATAACAACTGCGGCAACAATAGTGTTCCTCTCACTCATATTGCTCAAGTGCAGCAATACAATGGTAGCCCAGGGACATTATTTGCATATTGTCAAGGGGTGTGTGAATAGGGCTTAGGAGAATGAGAAATTGTATCAGCCACAAAGAAAAGCAATGGTCTGTGACCAAATGCTCGATCTTCTATGCATATGTTATCTGAGATTGAGGGGTTTTGTTGTCATATAAATGCAAATTGAAAAAGCCGGTATGCAGGGATAAAATGTGCAATTATGGTTCAAATAGGAATTTCACTCCATCTAATCCACTTTAGTGTTCTGTTAAGTATGATGTGCAGTGGACAGTAGCGCACAAATCCAACATAGTAGTATGCTTTTAGACATAAATCATTTAATGCAGCATGTAATCAGTGATAGTGAGGAGGTGAATGTCCTTTAGAGGAAACACCATGAAGATTTAGATGACCAGAATTCTCTAATTATTTGAGAGGGAAAATACACATTTTGATTATAGGTTTAGTTTGCTCAGCAGAAAACAGTCTGTTAAGTCAAACTGTTCTTCTGTCTCATGGGGAATTGAAAACCTGAGAAGAGCGCATGCTTGTAATGAATAGATATTGCCGCTGGGTGGCGCAATTTAACAGGTTTATTTTTGCAGAAAGGCATTAAACTCACACATGCTCACAGTCAGCAGAACACAGGAAACCAGACTTTTTTTTTGAGCAGTCGTGTGTGGTCACTGGGACAGTATGAAGAGGAATGGCTGTATTTTATTCATAGTCATTTATATTTGAAATAACACTTTTATTATTCACAGGTTTCTTTATGTCTGTATGTTCGTCTGTTTTTCTCTTTTTTACACAATACAAAATTCTCTATGTTTTCATATTTTGCTGTTGTCTTTTTACCCTGATTGTGACAATACTTAGACGTATATGAAATAAAGCGGCTGACGGCGGCTGCTGTCACCAGTGGATCAGCTGGGACAAAACAATGATACTAAAACGACATATTTTATAAGGGAAACCTTTTCAGGGTTACAGTTATAAAGGGAAGCAACATTATGGAGTTACTATTACAGAGATTCAGAGGTCACAAGATGTGTTTAAGGTCAAACCAAAAAGGATTCAGGCCCCTCCATTATTTCACATTTAGTTATGTTGCGGCCTTGTTGAAATGTTTCTCCCTCTTCTACTCAATATCCCACAATGACACAGCAAGAACGGGATTGTATGATAACACACGAATATCACATCGACATAAGAATTCCTTCCTCTGTTTGTTTCGACGCTTGATGACTCTTGATTAAAATCCAGTTGTGGGGAATTTAATTGACTGAACATGATTTAGAAAAGCACACACGTGTCTGTATAAGGTCTCACATCTGACAACGCATATCATATTTATTTATTCACTCATAATTGTCTTCTTTACTCTGCTGTAGTTACCTATTACTGGGATACAACTGTTGTTGTACACTTGCTTTATTTCTGTTTCTTTTGGGTATTTTATACCTCATTGAGGGGTGTTAAAAAAAGAAAAAAAAAGACCTCCCTTTCAAAATAAAGGCCTGACTTCATCTCATCTACGTCAGTGACACCTGCTCATGTGCTGATGAGGATGTTGGCTGTGCTGAGGGGGCTCAAGACTAGAAATGTGTTTGGAATCATTGCAGACAGCAAGTGACGATACATGGATTAAAATATAATATTTCAGTTTGTGTTACTAATATTAAAGAGCTGGGGTGTGCTCCTTTTCCTGTCAAAGATGTTAACATAATGAAATGAAATCCATGTCCATTTTCCAAGACCTTTCAGTGAACGTTTAGTCATTTGTAGGATTTCATTGGGTGCAAATAACAGATTAAGCATCTTTGAGCATCTTGAAAAGTGCTATATAAAAATAATGTATTATAATTATTATTAATGAACACAATGATTCTTTCAAAGAAGAAAAATGTCTGTCTGTTACTCTACTGCACGTCAGGTTTATACCTTCAGCTGAATCAACATCACAAAGCAGTTCAGTCCAAGTTTAGTTCAACTTGCCTTTGCACACCATCTCAAACTGCGTGACCTCAACTCAATATCCTGTCTGCTATCAATGAGATTATGCAGGCATGCTAACAACAGGAAATTTGCTCTCACAGGGATTGACCGGCAGCCATTTATAGTGACTCATGACTCAGAGGTCAGTCATGACAGCGGGGCCTCAGACTGCACTGCAAGACAAACTTGTGTTTGTATAAATCAGTCACAGTTGGAACACCGGGGGGGTCATCTCTGGGATTGTCGTTTCACGCGATGAGTCACACACAGCCCGGAGGTTGAACCTCTCTCTGCAGCGACCGAGATCACGGCCCCGTTGACTTTTTATGGGCCGAGAGTAGCGCTACCTGCGCGTGAGTCATGTGTTTGTGTTTGATCCGCCCGTGTGTGTGTTCACACAGCATCGAGGGAGAAGTCGCATCAGCAGAGTCGCACAGTGCCGATGAGCAAACACACGCATGACTCTGCCAGGCTGTTACCACAGGACGCTCACACTGACCCATTTCCCTTTGTGGGTTGAAGCAAGCGCAGGGGGCACCCACAACCTCTTTAAAAAAAAAAATTACAACTAAAATGACAAAGTCAGAGCTGTAGTCATTACTAAGAACAGTTCAGTTCATAGTATTTTTACTAGAAGGAAAAGTAACATGGCAGTAGTTTACTAGTTGTTTACTTAACATATTTGAGTTTGACTACTTTCAGGCCAACACAGGACGAGACAAGAAAGGCAATGTGTGGACCTTCATGCTGGAAACAAAACTAACAGCATTTAAGGGAATAAACCAACAAACATTTACTGATGTAAAAAATATTTATAAAGTACATTTACATTTATTGGATTTTGCTCAGAATTTTGAATTCTCACTTGAGCAGTATGACATTGAGTTGACTTTCCACTGGAAACTGGAAATATTTCAATCAGCAACAAGATGTCAATGTCAAAGAAAACACTTATTTGTCTTTTCTTTGTTTACTTAAGGGCTTTTATGTGAACTTTTGTTTGGTTTTACAATGTGCAAAATTTATTTTGAATGTCTTAATGTTGTTATTTTTGAAAAGAACATGGACACAATGTTCTTATACAGTTTATTTTAAGCTGACTGTGTGTACTGAACATTTAGATTTTTCCATCAACATTTTTTCTTTCATAATTTTGCTCAAGGAAACCCGGATTTTATTGCATCCAGCCCTCGCTTGGATGGTTGCTGATCATCCACTTGTTCAAACCCATTTACTAAAATACTACTGCAGGTGATTGTATCAAGGAGAAAACAGGTCGCTCCACAAGCTTGGAACGATAAGAGGCCTTTTTTTTTTTTTAACAATAGGAGCACTGTATAATAAAACTTCCTCGAAACAAAACTGATCTCAGAAGCTCTTGCATCGTAATTATGGTGTGTTATTTTAGCAAAGCCAACCTTTATATGAGGTTTGCATTCATGCATGCAGGCTGCCACTGAGGAATTTGCTAAGTGACAGGCAAATTACACTAAGAGGAAAAAGAGCCGTCTTCCTGTTATTCATAGAAGTGTGAGTTGTGCGACGGCCAGAAGTTACAAAACATTTGTCATCGGGGACTCACAGTATGAACCCAAGTGGTTCCTCTCCTGAAGTGGATTACCTGATATAAACAATAGTCACATATAAATACACATTTAGGTCTATACATGTGGAAATAAATGTGATAAAGGAGGGTGTATTGTCAGGTTAATTCATTATGATTGTGTCATACTGTCATGAATAAAGCTAAACTCTTCAAGCGCTTCTCTCTCTCTCTACCTTCTGTGGACTTGAGCCTTCAGCTTCCTGGTCAATGCAAGCAGTGGTTTCAAAGCCCATATTGTCATGAAATTAAGCCTTAACTATTCCTTTCCAGCGGAGAGAGACAGAATGAATATCCACGAAAAATAAGGTGTGTCATTGCACCTGCCACAGTTGAAAATATATGTAAGTACTGTATCCTCTCTTGTGCCAGCCAAACAAACACATAAATAAAAGTCTTCCCTGAAAGACAAGTTTGCTTTTTGTGAATTCAACTCTGAAGCGCCACCACAGGGTGTTTGTGAAGGGCGTGCCAACACAAGTCAAAGAGGGAGAAAGGAAGACAACGTATCATCTAAACAGGGTACTGGACTGAGAGAGGAGGGGCCTGCTGCATGTGGAAGCGTGTGTGTGTGTGTGTGTGTGTGTGTGTGTGTGTGTGTGTGTGTGTGTAGGAGGGTTATGGTGAAGAGCCTTTGGTACACCATGTGTTCGCTGAAGGAGCTGTCAGGAGCTGTTGATCAATTGATGGCTCTCTAAGAGAGAAACACAGTGTCACATTATCATGTTATTGCCAAGGAAATCTCTGAGAACACTTTTTTTTTTCGCAGCATGCACACACACACACACACACACACACACACACACACACACACACACACACACACACACACACACACACACACACACACACACACGTACACGCATACATTGTATACTTGAAAAGCTCAGCTTTATTAAACTGGAAAGTATTTTTTTAATCTGTTGCTAAGGAACAAGACATAAACTTGTGACCCTACAGACACATTTGCGGCTCGATATTGACAAACTACATATTTTTCTTTATGTATTTTTTCTGTATATGTGGCAGAGCCCACTGGTTATAGTACATCCTCTAAAACTGCAATGTCCTAAGGCAAATTTGGCTTTTGAATCTTTGTCCCCTTCTCGCCGATGTTGCACCTCTGTTAAATAATGACATAATGCATAAAATATATCTTTAAAGAGTCATATTTAGAATGTTTCTAATAATGCTGAAATGTAGCTGTGTTCATTTAAGAAGTTTACAAGTAC
The DNA here is from genome assembly GCF_023055335.1 of Clinocottus analis. Taxonomy (NCBI): domain Eukaryota; kingdom Metazoa; phylum Chordata; class Actinopteri; order Perciformes; family Cottidae; genus Clinocottus; species Clinocottus analis. Next base: position 21,301,906 of record NW_027175820.1, read on the forward strand.
CTATGCTTTATTTGAGAGTTTATTTACTTCTACTATACATTTCCAAGTACATGATTGTACCTTTCCCTTTTATGAAAGGTTTTTATCTCATTTTGAAGCCACTTCAAGGGAAACCTTAAGGTGAATATTGGATAAAGATTATGTAGAAAATAAACTTTTTTTATACTGTAAATTTGTTATTTATGTTGAAGATCATTTTTACAATGTTGTGTAATGTTGTGTTCTGTAATTGTAATTTCCTCTTGAAGTTGGCCAAACATTGGTTAGTCTGTGTCCTTATCACATCTATCCAGACACCCACATTTTCTATTCTTTCTGACCCTTTTACTCCAAAGGGACACCAGCTGACATCACACACACACACAAACACACACACACACACACTCTGTGGACCAAGTCCCCAGAGGTCGAAGCCAGCACAATGTCATTATCAACCATCGGATTGTACGTGGTCACTGCCCATTCAGTCTCGCTGACGTGCCTTTTGTGCTCTGTAATTCTTCTCATAGAAGACCCCCCCCCCCCCTCTCTCGCTGTCTCTCCGTCCTGCCCGTCCTACCCCCCGTCTACTTTGGCCCATCTGTAATCCCATCCCCCCATCCTGCACCCCCACATCCACCCAGTCTCACCCTGCACTTCACCAAAACAAACCAGCTGTCTTGGCCGGTCTTGTCCCCCGGGGGCGTAAACAGGTGGCGAGAGGGCCGCGGGGCCTCTGCATGTGACACATGGCAGCACGCTCCTCCGGCCGTCTCCTCCAACCTGCCAACACATCAGAGAAGGCAGAAGAGAGTGCCGTGTTTTACAGCTGCAGATTTGACTGTTATGTCAGATGAGGAGCCGTCGACGTCTAATTGCACGAACGACACTGAAACGTTCTCAGCGGGGTCAGTCACGTTAAAGGTCGTGATGGTAATCGCTTAAAAAAAGTGTGTGTTTCAAAATAACTTAATGGAGTTGATGGAGATCTTTCTAAGTTTCATAAGATGTTTTTACCTGAATATATTATTGTGCCATGTGAACATATTCGTCAGATATATTTTGGTTGTTAGCGTTAAGGAGGAACCTTGACATGCCTTTAGCAGCTATCAAAATATACATTGCTGTGTGACCAAAATAGATAAAAGGAAAGGGGTCTGTCCTGCTAAGCTGGAGCCAGCTGTATTTATAGCACAAACAACACACTGTGCACAGAGAGAGGAAGTGCTGGACGCAGGTCGATGCGCCTGTACACACAAACCAAAATGCTAACCACAGGTCGATGCTACCCTTCTTATATGGCTGTGAAATGTTGAACTGATTAAAGGTTTGCGCTATTTGAAGATAAGTTACGGGGAAATTTACAATACTTCTTCCTTGAATTTGACTTCATCCAACAGTTCATTTCAGTTTTTAAAAACAAAAAAAGATTATTTTCCAGGGCTGTTTGCTGCTGTTTTGAGGCTGTAAGTATACAAGTTATTCTCTAAAACTACTTTAGAAATTGGGATTTGTAACGGGAAATCCCTTGCAAGTGCATTAGCTTCTTTTTGCAGCACTTTCAGGACTTTTCGAACTCTTTGAAGCTCTTACAAACAATGCACCCAAGTTAGGAAACTGCTTTTGAACGCAGTAAAGTCTTTCTTTTGAAGAACAAAGGCAGCCTCACACCCTAAACTGTACGACTATCACTCTCTCTGTGGTGAGCTCAGCTGCGTTACACACTCTTTTGTACATCTGGCACTTTCGACTCCTTGACACGGGTGTGTGTGTGTGTGTGTGTGTGTGGGTGTGTGTGTGTGTGTGTGTGTGTGTGTGCCTGCGTGCTTGTGTGCCTGTGTGTGTGTGTGTGGACTAGTGTGTGTGAGAGAGAGGGGGCTGCATATGTGTGAGTGTGTGCATACGTCAGGCTAGTTGCGGTTTTAGGGGCTGAGCCACGCTGCAAACCAAACTGCCACCTTGTAAAGTAGACATGCTCGTATCTCTAACAAGCTGAGGCAAGTTGGTGGCTCAGGTTGTTCGTATGTGCGTGACTTTTATCACATTCCATCTTACAGCAGCTCCCAAGTTATTTACCAATGTGGAGACAAACAACCCAGTAGCAATTACTGGAAAGGCTTGTCGGAGATGCTGAATTTGAAACCCCAGAAGTCTTTGCACAACAAACACACATAGGAATGTATCCTGACCTGTTGGATAATTATGAGTATGTGAATTTCCAAATATAAAATGGAGATTAAGTGAAAAAAAACCTAAACTTTATTACCATGTGGAGGGGAATAAGGAGGTAAGAACACCCTGGCCCTCTTCAGACTATAATTATGTTATAAAGATGAACTGAAACAGATGGATGATGTCCTTTAGGGAATTAAAACAAACTATTAATAAAGAATGGATATGTGTGGATATGTAAAAAAAAAAGTTAAAAAAAAAAGTCTTTGAGCACCCTTATATCCTGTGCTCTCTCTCACACACACGCACACACTCACACACACACACACACACACACACACACACACACACACACACACGCACGCACGCACGCGCACGCACGCACAAAGGAGCCACACCAGAAGAGCAAGGACTTAAATTGCAGTCACATGCAATCAACTTTTTTGCTCACTGTTAGATAACTAAATCTAGCGAGCTGTGCACGTGCATGTCTGTGACAGCTTATTTGCGCACAGCCAAAAGCTAATTAATCAGAAGGCAATAGCAGTGGAGGCGGAGATTGTGCAATATCAGCGCGACACTTTCGGCCAGCTGCTCAGACTGGCCTCTCGCTGGTCTGCTGTGCAGTCTGAAGCCTGAATGATGACTCTCAGCAGCAGCTCCTGCATTTGCATTTGATGCAGACTTCTTGCAGACTTTAGTCGAGGGACCCAGCACCGCGGATGACTCTGAACTCAACAAAACTTTGCTGATCAGAGGTTAGAGCAAAACCACCAATAACGTACTTCCACTTCATCGTTTGAGCACTGGTCGAGTTAAAGACGTAGATCGGGTGTAACTCGCGTCGGATATATTTTTTAAATAGCGCCGAGTTAAAGCGGTGCAGACGGGACTAGCTTCCCTGGCGGAGTAGCACTAAATCTACAGTGCAACAGACTACCGGCGGCGCACAGTTCACCGCTGAGCTCGAGCCAGACAGAGTGCGCTAAAACTGGATGGTTTTAACTCCGGGATGCATCTGTGTGGCGTCTAATAAACAGCAACAATTTGTCTTTATCTAAGTAACGCTTTGACCTCCACTCATTTGGACCGTTTGAAGAGCAGTCGGCTCGCGTATTTTGTCCAAACCTACCCGCCTGGACTTTTTCTTCTTCTTCTTCCTCGACAGTGGAAGGACTTAAACTGAACTCAAGATGTCAATTTTGCCTTTCACTCCCCCCATTGTCAAAAGACTTTTGGGCTGGAAGAAGGGCGAGCAGAACGGCCAGGAGGAGAAGTGGTGCGAAAAGGCGGTGAAAAGTCTCGTGAAGAAGCTCAAGAAGACGGGACAACTGGACGAACTGGAGAAAGCCATCACCACCCAGAATATCAACACGAAATGTATCACCATACCGAGGTAGGGAGAGTTTGACGGTGACCGTGAACTCAGCATCCTAACTCGGTGGACGCTTCAGTCCAGACGTTGTTACAATGTAACAGGAAAAAAACATTCAACCATTAAACCTCCGTAGCACGCGCACGTTAAGACATTCTGAACATTACGTGACAGATAAGTTGACATTTCCACTTCCTGTCTCGCATCAAATATTTCAAAACCCTAACGTGAGTTTCCCCTCTGACGTTAATTATATAGGTTAGTAACAACGGCGGCTTAACGAGCTAACAGGGTGTCCGCAGAGACAGCTAACGAAGGCATCGGGAGCTGACATGCCATCACATTAACACTTTACTTCAGTAACTGAAACACGTTTTTGTAGAGGTGTTCCTTGTGATGGGATGGACATTTTAACCGGCATCACGTCGTTGAAGAAGGGGACGTAGTGTGTGTATTGACTGGCCAGCAGCGCACATGCAATGCAAAAAGGACAAATGGAGTCCAAGTTATATAACTTGGCCTTAATCTGGGACACTTTCTAGCGCTGTGGGTTGTGTGTTGGTGCGTAGGCGACTCTGTGGTGCTCGTGTGTCTCCTTTCGATGCATTCGTGCAGGCATTTGTCTTATCAAAACAGCATTTTAATCAGACAATAAATAAGCTCTGGCATTCAATATAAAATTGCTGCGGATAAGTTTTTGGCATTCAGTTCAGTAAGAAACAGTCCCTTTCCTCCCATGGATGAAAGGCTGTTCCAGGTGAGAGCCTGTGAGAGGCAGCTTGTGAACACAAATCATGCCTGCCAAAAGAGTTTTACATGTCTGAGTTTCTAAACATCACATTCGTAGGAGCAATGTGGAATAAAAGGTTGTGTCTGCCATAACACAGTCCAACATAGGGACTGTCTTTGCAGATATAACAGGACCTTATCTGTCACACACATTCATTTCCCTTGGTCTTTAGCACACCTGTACAGTATATCAGAAAATACAGCTGCAGGGATTTAGTTAAAGAATCAACAGAAATGTTGTTGGTAATATTTTGATAATCAATGGATTGTTTCATTCATTTTTCAGTGCCAAATACTCGCTTTTCAGATGTGAGGTTTTGATGTTTTACTAGTGTGTGAACTGTGCGTAAGAGGCATTTTAAACAATTCTTCCAGACATAACAATTAGTCAATTATTTAGGAAGATAATTGTTAGATGAATCAGCAATAAAGACAATCATTAGCTGCAGCCCTAAATTATGTAATATATTTGAGAGAAAAAGCCTCTCACAATAGCACACTTGTTCAACAGTCATACACTCTACAGTCTCCAAAAGATAACACAGTTGAATCAAGTTTCAACAGTAACTGAGCATGATAACCTTTCTTAAAGTAGGATTAATTGCAGGGTTGTTACTTTCAGTTCGGTGTGACTCATAAACTGGCAACAGAGTGGAGAGTTTGATTTGAGCATATACTATTTCTTCAAGTTGTAAGTGACAAATAAAGGACTCAAACATTTGCCTGTGTCCACAAAATCTCCTTTGCATATGTAGGCAATTTAGATTTAATAGCACACTGGGTATCAGATGGAAATTGAGCCCCACACAGGGCACTCCCACATTCTGTATTGCCACAAGTGTGCATATCACAGCTTGCACAGGCCTGGACCAGCTTTCAGAGTTAAGCCTAGCCGGAAAGTTAAATAATGTTTGCCATGATCCAGGTTTTATATTTCACACCACTAATACAGAGGGGAAGAGAGGAGGAGTGCATTAAGATGACCCCAGATCAGGGCTGGCTGTCAGTGTGGGCTAACACTGTCCCTGGAGAGCTGCTGTTTCTATTAATTCCCCTACGTTCTGGCTGGCTGACAGCAGCTGCCTGCGTGTCCAGGCCTGTCCATGAGGAGGTCAGCTTGTATCTCTCTGACACATGTATTCCCTAATGAGGCTCATTGCTACCCCTCTTGATGACGGTTTGCCGTGATGCTGAGTGCTGAAGGAAGCAGGAAGTGTGCATTGGTTGAGCCAGGCATCAGGTGGTGGATTAGCAGATCGAGTATCTGCTGGCGGAATGTAAAATGGGATTATTGAAAAGTGGTAAAACAGGTGTTTTACTCGTCACAGCTGATTGAGATATCATATTTTAGAGGTTTGAATACCAGAAGCTGGTTTTGAAATCTCAATACAAATGTCTTCCAGTTGTGTCAAACAAAGTAAATGATTGTTTACCAGTTCTGTCCAAAACAGATCCTTCCCGTAAGTCATTCCTGTCAAACTTGCCTCTCCAAGTGGTACAAATTAGATGTTTAGAAGATTTTGGAAAAGCCATCTGTCAGATTTAAAATAACACGACTGTCTCTGGTTAGAGGCCACGGTATCACAACTTGTTGAGTTTGGTCCAGAAACAGTTATTTTTGGGTGTGGGTGGTTAACGTGACTGGTGTGTGTGCGTGTGTGTGTGTGTGTGTGTCCCAGCATGTTTACACTGGAGATAAAGCCTGTGTCCCGTAAAAAACATGAGTCACCGTCACTTTGAATTAAATTCCCAGTTGAATTTGGAAACAAAATGTTTTTACGGTACATCAGGCTTCGCCTGTCATTTGGGCCGTCGACTGCTTCACACGCCTTTTAGCTCACTGTGGTTTTTCACAATGAGATGTTTTCACTTCTTTTCTTTTAGAAACAGTAAGCAAAGTGAATGCTGGGGCTTCTGGAGCCGTAGTCACTCTACAACAAGCAATTGTGGCGTTGTGGTGCTGACCTACCTCTTTTTCTCCCTTTCTTTTTAAATATTTTCTTCCTATGACCTGTAAACTCGGGTTAGTCACAAACATCGATGTGTAAAATGCATCAAGCCATGGCAGTCTTCCAGTTTCCGATGGGTGAGGAGTGGCTTGGTAGTGGATTTGTAACCTGCACTGTTTGAATGTGAAAAGATGACTAATGAATGACTTAACTGCATGATTACAGCAGCAAACGGATAAAGTGCACAGAAGAGACATAGAAAAAAAAGTAATATAAATAAACAGTAATAAAAACAGTAAAGAAACGACTTAACTACTGCTGTTGAAGGAGACTATCATGCATTTATAAGCAAAAGCCAAGTCTGTTTCAGTTATGGATTGGTAAATATCTCAGGTGGTTTTACTGTAGCTGCCTAATAACTAAATATTATAAGAGCCTCCAGTGGCCCTAGAAATTGTAATTATTGTCCGTCTCTTCTGCAAAAAAGCCACAAAGTCGAGGTTAGATTGGTTGCATTGGTCAACAAAATAATACTTTAACTCATGAGGCCGCTACGTGGTTTCTGTTTTCTCTCCATAGTCATTGTTCGATCCTTCACGTGATTGTTCCCTGACCTTAATAACCAAGACGTTGAGTTCCCTTCACTTTACGGAAGTTACAACTTAACCACAGTGTTTCCTTCACACTGGCCAATAAGTTATAAAACCATGGCCTTTCCTTAACTCGAACCAACATTGTTTTTGTAAGTTGCAAGAGTGATTTGTAATTGCTTTTTAAATTCACAAACATTAATAACCCACATAGCCCAAAGTGACACATTTACATTTTTTTTTTCCAAATTGATTACTTCCACAAAGGATTCTCAAAGTTGTCAAAGTGGCAGATTTGACTGTGAAGAGAGAGTAGCAGGAGGCATCTCAACTACTTTAATAACAGTCGATAGAAAGTAGTTTGACTTTGAATTTTTCAGGAACCACCGGTTGACCAATTCTCAATAGCTGCTACCATTGACTTGTCTTCAAGCCAAATGCAAATTATTACATAAACATCCTCTAGTTATAAACAGTCCTTCTTAACAGAAGGATAAACACATGCGTGTTAAAGGCTCTATTGTCTTAACAGCGATTTAGGGTGAATACATTTACAGAGGAGCTTTCACAGCAGAAACGTATGTCGGATTCCCACAGTACACTATGAGAACACTGGTGGTGTATTAAAAATGATTCAAGATGTGTGTTGCGTGTTTGTGTGTGTTTTGTCTTTTTCGCTGAGCCTAGGGGAGAGGATTCCACCCGCCTACCTACCTTAACTTATTCTGGTTAATGACTGAGGAGTGCTTTCGTCTTGTCCACACACATCCATCCTGGCAGCGAGTCGATTCACACTGCTGCATGTCAGGGCAGGAGGGAGGGAGTGAAGGAATCCCAAGTAGAGGAATAAAAGATGGAATAAAATTTTAAAAAAGGGAAGAGATGATTACGGGCTGAATGAGAGAGACTTTATCCACGAGGTGGACAGAGAGAGACCGAAGCCCTTTTCTCATACAAACGTGACCATTCACAGAGTCAACAACTGTGTTGACATGTATGAAACTGCTAAACAGGATGATTGAGATTCATGGAGGAAGTTGCGGACAATTTCTTATAGATTTAGAGGATCATTTTTTTTGACTTAGTCAGCCTATAAAAAAAGTTAATTTCAAGAAAAGTATAGAAATAATAATCACTTTGTTGTCATTGGTGAAACTTGAATATCATATTGTTTCTTCCCAGCCGTAGTTGATATGTTGATGCCATCAAACAGTACAAGTAAGTCTTTATTAGCCAGATTAATGCTTTCCGGGTGCAAATACAGAGGGATGAAGTGGAGTGGGGATTTCCAGTGTTGTGTCTGGTGCTGCAGGGGAGTCTCTCGTCATAGTGGGGGAGTGTGATTTAATGTCGGAGGATGGCACATGAATTATAGACAGCTGAAGACAAAATATTAAGAGTGAAAGTGACAAAGAGGAGAAATTTGAGGGGATCAGACTTTGAAGGTCAAATGTGAACCAGAAAGCCAAGGGTTTAAATGAAGGAAGAGAAGGAGACAGAATATTTGGCACGAGGCAGCATGCTGGATTTTTAAGCTTATCAGAGGAAGACTGCGGTTCCTGTGGTTGGCATGCAGAGAAAGAAGCGCAGAGAATAGCTGAGATAGAACTGGTTTGTTTTCCATCGAGACAGCCGACCAGCATCAAAGGAAGTGTGTGTCTGGACGATAGACTACAATAAATGCACACACACTGCAGCTATTGTGTCAAGAAGATATTGTATAGCTTTAAACGTCACCTGCTTGAATGCCACGCATTCATACTGTACATACAGCGTGCACAGCTGTCCTACTCATCCTGACATTTAGCATAGCAGACGTCATTGCATATTGTTTGAGTTGTGTGTGTGTGTGTGTTTTAGTGCGAGGCATTTTTATATTGCCATCATGCCTTGTGAACCAGTTGCTAGTCATATTTGACGCATGTCGTTGTTTCCTACTTTGGTCAAAGTTGATAGAATGAATTGTAATATGAAATGAACAAATTATCTTTTTTTTTTGTCAATGAAGCCAAAGACGGAGTGATAATGACACACTGCAGTGAATTCAAGCCGATGGTTCATCCTCTTCCCGCCAGTTAACACAGCAAGCAGACTGTTGACACAGTCCTACACATTTTATTTAGATTATTTTAGGTCATTTTTATAATCTTTAAATTTGCTGATTGATTGATTAATTGTGTGGTCTATTAATCATCAGGGAACTGACGAAGGCACATCACACTTTCTTGCAGTTCAAGGTGATCTCACAAATGTCTTATTTTAGGAAAACAAATGGCCTGAAAGGTTCGATCGATGACCGAAAATGTTTTTATTCAATTTCTGTCGATAGACCAATAGATTAAGATTAGAAACATCTTAACAAGATACACTGCCAATCTTATTTTTATATCTTACTTAATATCATAGCATACATCTGACTAATACAATATCAAAAATACATTTATTATAAAATAACAATTTTACATGAATAATCACACGATCAAAGCACTTGAGCTGACAACGTAAGAATCAATATAGTTTTGTATTTGGGAGATTCTTGTTGACCGCATGTTGTTTTCTCTCACCTTAATCCTCATCATATTTCAGTGTGCTCAAAAGTCTGCCATCTCCTTTTTACAACACACCCACACACTCTCTCTCCCTCTCCAGTAGGTAGCTTACATGTCAAGTCTCACTCCTGAGTCATCCGAGACAGCATTGTTCGACAGGTATGCGATACAAGCCAGGTCACAGAGAGTTGATGTGTGTTGTCTGTCTTTGTGTGGTTGGCTGATCTAATGACGATAATACGTTGCCTTCAATAGTTGGATTCGGGATTTCTATCACTGTTTGATTTGCTTGACAGAAAGTGGATACAATTGAACTGTGTGTGTGTGTGTGTGTGTGTGTGTGTGTGTGTGTGTGTGTGTGTGTGTGTGTGTGTGTGTGTGTGTGTGTGGGGAGACTACAATACCTGTATTATGGTGTTTACAGTGATGTAATCAAAGTTGTACTGCATGAGTCAAAGCTCAGTGGATTCACCTGCAGGGTACTACTTTAATTTAATTGTTTTCTGTTTTAAAAAGTGATACCATTTTTTTAGCTCATATTTCTGAAGTTTAAATGAATAACAGCCATGCTTCATTCAGAAATGCATAAATAACAAAAGATAAGATATTTAACCGTTTCTAGACAGTTAATTGGTTTTAATTTAAATTGACCTGTAGTTTAAACTTCAAAATCATTATTTACTGATAGAAAGCATGATAACCGCATTCATCCCACTTACTAATTGTATGTCATCGTACATGTTGTCTGTGTGTGTGTACTTGTGTGTGCGTGGTTAGTCAGCTCAGAGGAATGCTCTCTCTGCCTCCCGGGGCCTTGAGGAGGGCGTCGGCTGCTGTTTGGTTTTGGGCTTGCTCCGGGGGTGGAGGGGGGTTAGAGAGACAGCGCTGCCTCAACTTGGCCTTCTCACTATCTGCGGGGGAGTGCACGTGCACAGCGTAGAAACATACACAGACACGAGCACACACACACTCAGACACGGTCGCCAGACAACAAGCCTGTCTTTGTGCTCCACCGCCGCTGCCGCCGCTGCTGCTGCTGCAGGGTGCTGGGTCTACAGCTGGATCTGTGTGATTACTTTTCAGCCACGGGTACAAGTGGATGTTTTCAAATACAGAAGGATAACTTATACCATTAGGTTGGCTGCAACACAAGAGACCGTGGACCCAAATCAAAATTGTGACCTCAGGGACCTCATCTGTCATAATTTGTGTATCATTTTGAGGTTGTAAAATACTTTACGATTAAAATATTGATCCCGATGTATTCATCCACCATGCCAAGTCTGGGTGAAAGCATTAGTGATGATGTAACTTACCTTATTTTGCCGGACTGCTCCGGTTTTGTCGCACGGTCCAGAAACAGACGAGTTATTAAAGATTTCCAATTGTACGCTTTGAATGCGTTCTCAGTGTGTTAGGCCAGAAGTAGACTGTTCATTTGTCAGATAGGGCTATCAGTTTGTAATAAAACAAGTAATCTTGTTCACTTATTCTATGATCAGATCCATGTAAAGTAGGGCTGTATGACATTATTTCAGCATTGATATTGTCATATAGCTGGATATGCAATGTCAGCAAATAGCTCAAGCACATCGTGCTACATCTTTTGTTGCTGCTTAATACATAGGGGGAAACTTCCGTTGTCTTCATTTTCCATGACTAATCCAGGGTTTCCTATTAATAACATTCTAGGTAGGGCCCTGGTAGTTACAAAATGAACAAATACGTTTTTAAACACCGCGTGTCGGAGATGTCTGCTCTGGTGTGGGATGATCTGCTCTCTTATATCTATTATATTCAGATCGCTTACCATCAAGTCAGAAAATAACAAATCAGCAAACTACTTCTAATATATAACATTATTCTCCAAAAATAATGACTGGTTTATTATCCATTTAAAATAACAAATGTTCCAAACTGCGTGGGCTCCTTTAGCTGTTCATCTGTTTTAAAACAATGAACAAACATTTATGTCACTGGACTAGGAGACCTGGCTACATTCTTCCCTACAATCTGGAGAAAAAAACGCTTGAACCGGACTGTGGAGAGAGAAAAAACATTGATGACTTGCATCTGGAACATTTTCAGTCGTTCATCATTTTGATGCAGAGAGAGAGAGAGCCTGCTCAGCTCATTGAGTATTAGTAGTAAAACTAATGGTTACCAGTCCTCTATCGTGTCCCCAGTTTCTTTGAGTCCAGACTACGTTATTTGTCGTCTGTCTGCTTTTTTTTTTTATTTCACATCCTTCACCGGTCCCAGAACACTCCAGCCCTATGATATCACCTGTGGGTTGCAGTCAGACTGGCTTTTCTCTCACACTCTCACTCTATTCTTGGTTCTCTTCCTTCACCCCCCTCCTTCTGTAAGAAAAGGAGAAGTCTGATGGCTTTTCCAGAGAGAGTGGGAGGGTTGTGGTTGTGTGTGAACGTATGTATGTGTGTGCGTGTGTGTGTGTGTGTGTGTGGCGTTCCTCTGTGTGAGTTGCACCACTGCTGGAATGCAGTTCACAAGCCAAGATTTACGCACTTTGAGCATTTTTCTTTTGTGATTAAGTTGATGGCTGCAGTGATAAAACATTTGTGGAAACCCCAAAAATGTAAAGAAAAAAGAAAAATCTATTAGAATTTTGAGAAATGTTGAAGGTTTTCCTCTCTCCATCATTATCAATGACTTATTTCTGGGATGGCAACAGTTTAATGTCACAGAAGACATAAAAGTTGCAAATGCTCAGATTTGGAAAGTAATATGGTTGGATACTATGACGATATATGAAGAGAGATTACGAAGATTTTCTTTGACCAGATTTCCTTTACTGTTTCTACTATGATAGCTACCCCTTCAATATGACTAGGAATATTTTATTTTGCATTTGAATTGGCCAGAAAAAGCAGAACTTATCATAATTGAATTTGATGTGGTCATGACTTTCTTCAATCATCATAATAAAAAAACACTGTGCAGGGTTGTTGTCTGATAGGCTTAAAAACAAATTGATGTTACTCTTAATTGGCCTTGAATTGAATTATCTCACCGTATCTGAAACAACATGCCCCTCAAAAAGCTGTCCCTTGTACTTATGCTTGCTTGTTTTTGGTCTAAAAGTATGGTAATTCAGACCAAAACGTGTTAATAACCCCATGTTGGTGACTATATCTGATAGGGTTCCCATCTGGCTTTGCAGCTTCTCAGTATTGACTTTAATTGAGTGGCATTGTTGTTTAGATGACAAATTAACCCCTTCCTTGCAACCAACTCAAGTGGGAAAGTGAGAGAGCTTGGAGAGGGAACTCAAACTGTAACTATTTTTATTCCTATGGTGATGTAATGGGATTAACTTTACATTTGCAGATTCCTTAAATGGTGGCACAACAAGGGATTAACCTGTGACAACAGTTGTACAAGTACAGTGGCCCCATGCATTCATTCTTGTGACACAGATGTCCTGCATGAAAAGGTGATAGCTATTGAAGCGGTTTTAGGGGAAAATTACAGAAACTTTATTGCAGCCCCTTCTCTTGAGTTAGCAGACGATTTGTGTCTTCACATGTTGTTATTGGAAGACAGCAGCTCTGCTGAATGTCATTGGACTACAGCCCTGTTGGTCACGGCTCGACAGACTGGCCACAGACTTCATGAAAGGCACAAAGGCCATTTCAGCCATACGCCCCCACCCGCACGCAGTACTTGGACGGAGGCAGGGCGGTAGGGACAGTGGGACAGACGGAGGAGATGGAAGGGGGGGTTTTAGGGGCCCAATCACAGACCCTCTGAGCTGCCCTGAGCTGTTGAGACAGTCTGCCAGCCCTATTGTCCAGCAGCACCCTCCTTTCTTTATCCATCATCCACTTTGTCCTCCCCCCTCTGTGCTCTCATAGGACAGATTGTGACTGGAGGTCCTGATGTTTACATGATCTTGCGGGCATTTAATGCAACCAAAAATAGTGTCTTTTAATGTTAGGATTGAACACGACAGTTTAGCAGCCTATGGACCAACACCGGAAGACAACAAATACTAATGTGGACTTTAAAAGGCGTCTAAGTCCTCACAGTGTTTGCTGGCATCTTGTTAGAGAGCTTCGACTTTCATTTGAGTTGTAAAGCGTCCATGTCAAAAGGTCTGAGGCCACTGGGAAGAGTGTGTATGTGTGTGTGTCTGTGTCTGTGTCTGTTCAGCACTGCTCGGACCTTTGCCAGCCTGAACACACACACAGTGTATATGTTTATGTCTCTGAGCGTAACTGGGCATGCCTCAGAGTATTTGTTTTGACCCCCTCCCTCCCGAGCTCAGTGAAGCTCAATCTGCTCTGTCTGAGTTTGTTTTATGAGTCAGCCACACACACACACACACACACACACACACACACACACACACACACACACACGCACGCACGTGCACACACACACACACATACACACACACACGCACACATATATGTATATGTATATGTATGTATGTGTGTGTGTTCACACACATACATATATATATATATATATATATATATATATATATATATATATATATATATATAGTAATGTGAATCTTTATATTTGTATATCTTCTCCTCTTCACAATCAGTCACATAGGTGTATCCTTCCTAATTTCTATTTTACTCTCGCTCATACTTGTGTGTATGTGTGTGTGCACATGTACACACATATTGCTTCCCGACCATTCACATAAACAGAGCTGGTTGGGCATAAAGGTCAGGTTCAGCCTCCGCTTCGGGTCATGAAACACAATGATGTTGACACAATTTCCCCTGTGGCAAAAAAATCTATACCAATTTGTCCCTTTCTTTTTTGGACATCAATTTCACTCTGGCTGTCTTTTGACAGACACATTGGCGATTTGGTTCTTGTTGTCAATCAGAAAGAGAATCAAGATGACCTGAAGATAAACCTACATGTTGTCTCTACAGTAGAAAATAATAATCAGCGAGGAGGCTGATTTTGATATTTATTTATTTAGATATTTATTTTTTTGTCTTTGGGTTATTGAGTCATCTTTTTCACTCCTGCAGTATTCTCGTGAAAAAACTCAGCAATTGATCTATTAGTCGACAGATGATATTTGCCAGTTGAAAAATAATGGATTAATCTTTAAACTTATTTAGTTGCACACCTAGAATTAGCTTTCTATTTTTTTTTATAACTTCAAATCATCATAGAATGGTTCAAATTTAAGAAACTCCTGAGGTTTCAGGTACTTCCAAAGCACCACAATTTTACATGCAGTCAATAGTGCAAAAACTAGATATCTTAACCAAAACAAAACAAGTCGATTCCTTCATCATAAGTTGTGACTTAGTAAACAAGATTAGTCGGCTGTGACCTGCGGTGACCAGTTTCTGGTGCTGAAGGTTGAGAACTGCTGTTCTGGATTCTTGGAAGCCCTGAGATCCCACCCATGTCCACTCAGCAGGGAATTTGGGGTCATAGTTCTCTCTCCCCGTCTGTCTGTCCCCCCCCCCCCCTCTTCTTCCCATAGCTGAAGCACTCTAAGCTCCAAATGGTTTCCAAGTGTTTTGCAGGATCTGAGGTTGCTTGTGTGCGGCGGGCTCTTCCTCTCAACAACAGGCTGAGGCTTGATGGCGGAGCAGGAGTGGTTTTTACAGTTGTTTTCCATTAATGTATCATTCACCCTGCAGTCGTCACAACTGTCCTCATTAAACTGAGTCATACACATTCAGGGAGGTATATTGTTTCTTTGGACCTATCTATGTGTTTTATGGGGACACTGTGTTGACTGTTGCTGTTTTTCCTTTTTTTTTAAATCTATAGATAATCAATAACATTTAATAAAACAACTAAACAAGAGTAAATTGCTGTGGTCTGTGAATAGCACAGTATATGCCATTTACCTTTTTTGAAGTTTCATTACTACTAGTAGAGCTATGGAGCAACACACTACATGTATTCGACATACATGTGTGTGAATGTACGCCGACGTACACACATGGACGTAAACAATTTGCAGAAAAACTTAAAATATTAATTGATTAGTAAATCAACATTAATAGGCAATTATTATGATAATCAAGTTGTTTTTCATTCATTCATTTGTTTGTTTGTTTAAGCATCTCATATTTGACTATTTGCTGTTTTTCCTTGTCTTTCATAATAGTACATTTGATTATATTTGAGTTTTGAAGAAGTTTTGAAGACATTTGAATAGGTCACATTGGGCTCTCTCCGAAATTGTGATAAATATTTATCGCCCATTTCATGAACCAGACCATTAATGAAAATATGTATTTGTTGCAGCCATAATTCACAATTCATAATCCATGTTTTACGAGAAAGGAAATGTACTCAACATTAACACAACTTTTGTTAACTTGATTTGACCTCCATCAACTTAAAATAATGAATAAAGGCAGAGACTACTGTCCGGCCTCAGCATTGATGATATTGGTCGTAGTTACTGTATGAAGTCATATCCATTGTTACTGGTTGAGTAAGTCTCTTGTGCTGTATTGCCTGCATTATGTGTAGTTCATCCATTAAACTTATTAGTGCGACTCATACTATACCTTTTACTGTAAGCCCTTTCTTTAAAAACACTGACTGGAAGGGCCTTTTCAAAGAGAAAGACACTAAGTACTGTCAGACTCCAAATGGATAGTAATGCTCTGCAGTTTGTGCATGTCTGTCTCCGCCCACGCAGAGTCTACTAAACACCCTCTGCAACAGGGATGCAACACACACACACACCACTAAAATCAGATCAGCATGTTGAACACACATCTGACCATATATCACATCTTCACTTCTTCTACCTAACAGTATTATCACAATAACCCTGCATTCATTACAACCTTTGAGTATTATGATGCACTATTTTTGTGGAACCTGTGAGAGAAGCATCGTTCCAACGTTATGGTTATTTTTCATAGCACAGTTTGTGCTCTAATTTGGTAAACATCTTGTTTCTTTCAGTTTGTTCTGAGTGTCGGCATGTGCTCTCTGTTCCTCTTCTCAAAATGCGTTTCATGTGTTTCCCTTGTGTCATCATGACTTTTGGACAATTTCCCATGATTAACTTTTGCAGCTGCGTTTGTAGATTCCACACAGCTAATAACTGTCTTTGTCTTTTATATTCCTGTTATTTTGTCCAACCCTTTAAGGAGGTTGCCATTTAGCCAGTTAGTTAAACATTAATTAGCTTTAAAGGATGTCTGAAAACATCTTTAAGTGACCTTTGAGACGATTTACAGAGGTACTTAAAGGCCTGAAGAGCTGTTTCACAAGTCACAAACTAAAAAAGTAATCATGCAATGAATGTGGTAAAGGGAAACGGCACCAATAAATGACAACAATATAGGCCTGTGCCAAAAACAGGGAAACTGAAATAGAAAAGAGAAACCGCTGCCACGTAGAATCTCACAAACATTAGCTGAAAGACGTTTTTACAAAATACTACACTACAACTTCAAACATGTTGACACAATTATCAGTATTAGCTTCACAAAGAAAGTTGTGTTGCAGGGTGTTTACCCTGCATAATAACCCGAGGTGTTCCTTTTTAGTTGTCCTACCCTGTGTAAGTGTCCAGTTTGTACTTTTGGGAGCAGCCAAATCTCTCAGTATTGTTGAATGTTTTCTCTCAACACTAAGATCAAAAGCGCCGTAGTGAGTCACTATTGTTTGTCCTTGATTTCAAAAGCCTGAGGTGTAGGAGGTCTTTGATCATGTGCTGTGTTGTCGTGAGGCATCCCGAGGCATTTCACATGACTTAATACATTTATTATTTTTAATATCAATACATTGCTCACTTCCCTTTTTTGATTTGTCAGCAGTGATAGCCTGCATGATGTTACTGTGGCTCATTCTGAAAAATTACTTTTTTTTTTTACTAAAGACAAGCTTTATCAGACAACACAATACATCTCATTTGTATTGGGACATTTATGAATACAAACAATGCTGTTTTATGTGTTATTGATGGGACATAATAGTATTTTATGGTTGAGGACAGCTTTTGCTGTTAACTTCCCCTTCTCTATTGGTGACTACTCGTACAGTAAGATGTCTTTTTATAAACTGTAAAAAAAACTTTTGGCAACTTAATTACAGCTTTTCAATCATTAGATGTCTACTCTTTCAGTATTTCGGAAATCGTATCTGCTGGATAATTAATCTGTAAACTGTAAATCTGTAAACACTTCCTGATTACAATAAGATTTGGACCTTTCTAAAGCTTTTGAATGCAGTTTTGTGACGTGTGCATCAACACAAAAGCTTTTCCCTTTTAGGCTTTATGGATGTGTGTTTCAGCTTTCCTCCTGTGACAGTTTGCCTCTGCAACTGTATGCTTCTGTGTACCTAAAGTACTCACACACCATTTACAAATTTAAGATGCCCCCCCCCTCCGCCTCCTCACCCATACTTTCCAGCCCATTTTTAAGTACAGAGACGATGAATAAAAGCCTTTGCCATGAAAAATTAAAACAGCATTCTGTGCTGGCTGGATATACAATGGCTGACCCAGATGGGACACAGCTGAGCTTTCAGTAGTTTAACAGTACACCGCCTTGTTTTTGTTTGGGGACTGACATTTGTCCTTCTAAAGGGCTTTAGCTTATGCCTTTGACCCTCCCTCTGTATTTGTGTGTGAGAGTGAGTGGGTGAGACGGAGATAGAGGGGCCATATGTGTTGGTTGCCTCTTGCATAAGATGATAAGTGTGTTTTTGGGTCATTGTGCTCAGAGATTACAGACTACATCTCCATTACGACGAGTCAAACTACCGCTCATTACACTCCGGTAGCCTAAATTATCATCCTGGCAACAGTATTGTATAGATGAGTGCAGATGTAATACAACACAATGCAATTCCTGTTTATGCATACTGAAATGTCATTGTCATTTATTATTAGACATCACCTCATAAGCAGTGGGCACGCAGCTGGGACCCTCGTCTGTAGAAAGTGTCGAGCCCGGACAACAACAATATCTAAAACAGAATCCCATATGAAGATCAGTGTTCAAATCTTTCTTTAAAGAAAGGTTTATCATACTACACTGTGAAAGAAAAGTTTAATTCTCAAGTAAGTTAATCTTTACTAATTTTTAAATTGTTCATGTTTGTACTGAAGCCAAAGGTTGGAACTATCAATCAAAGAAGAGGTTTCATATCATTCAAAACATCTTTAAAATGAAACTTACAACATATGGCGAGGTCCTTAGAAATGCAATTTAGATACAATAAAGAAAAATATATTATTTTGGACAAATCAAAATAAGCTATTGGACAATAACTAATTGAAGTTTCTTATCATAATTTATAAATTTGTAATAATATAACCGCAATGAGAAAAAAAATACATCTGAGGATGTGTTAAACAAAGTATAGGGATCATGAAAATGCTTGAAAACACCTCAATAAGTTGTCAAACAAACTGTTTCAGGTTATTGACCAACCTCTACTGCTTCCCCCTCTCCTCCTTCCCACAGGTCTCTGGATGGCCGCCTGCAAGTCTCCCACAGGAAAGGTTTGCCCCACGTCATCTACTGCCGCCTGTGGCGCTGGCCCGACCTGCAGTCCCACCATGAGCTGCGGGCGGTCGAGCTGTGCGAGTACGCCTTCCACACGAAGAAGGATGAAGTGTGTGTCAACCCGTACCACTACCAGAGAGTAGAGACGCCAGGTACGAGCGCTTGGAGCGCGTTGATCTCCTTTTCAGATTTCATCATGTTTAACATGAGCTTTATCCAAGAATTTAAAGGATGATGTTTGACACTTCGGTCAGATTTATTTCACTTTGCTGCCAGCGCCCTTTTCTGTGGAATGATCTGCCTTTTTTCTAAGACACCCATTTATAGATGTCTTTTTCTCTATTGCTTAGCTCATATTTCTTTGCAGGGATTTATTGCACGGAACTTTGTCCTATTGTTTCATTGCATCATTTTATAGTTTTATTGTTGAATTGCTTTGCATTATATTCCTTCATATTACCCTGACATAAAACCATTCACTTGTGCTATCTTCTAAGTAACTACTTGTTGTGTCTGTCTGTCTTTATCGCCATTATACAGTACTTCCACCAGTGCTGGTGCCCAGACACACAGAAATCCCGAGTGAGTTCCCACCTCTGGATGACTACAGCCATTCAATCCCAGAAAACACCAACTTCCCTGCTGGCATTGAGCCTCAGAGTAACTACATACCAGGTACCAGCAGGCTCCCGAACATGACTCACACTCAGATACTCCTTTTTACACCGAGTCTGATGATCCACAGAAACCCAGTGTCAAGCTGTTAATATTATACAGCGAAAAATGAATCACCAATTATGTGCAGTGTTGGAAAATGATTTAATAATTTACAGTAACATTGGAGGTGGTTCTTATTGCCTTACACAACTTTTAGACAACAAATGTTTTCAGTCAATCTCAACAAATCTCACCCGACAAAGCTTCAACATTCTCTTCCCATCCAGCGTTTAACACAGATGGGAACTAAATTGTTTTTGCATTTGATATTAACTTTATGTACTTATTTGTAGAGCAACAGTGTTTATTTTTGTGTGTGAGCAAAAAAAATCAGATCTATCTTAGGTAACTTTGTCTGTGTATGTGTGTGTGTGTGTGTGTGTGTGTGTCTGTCTTTGCAGAAACGCCCCCACCAGGCTACCTCAGTGAGGATGGAGAGACCAGCGATCACAAGATGAACCACAGCATGGACACAAGCTCACCAAACCTGTCACCTAACCCCGTTTCACCCACACATAACAGCTTAGGTACGTGGTGTTTATGGGTGTTTGCGTAGGTGTGTGTGTGTGTTTGAGTTCTGTCTGTCTGGCTTCACGTACAGACAAATGTTTCAGAAGCGTAACTCCCTGGTGGGAATTCTCCGTTTGATTTAATTCAATTCTCGTAAGAGGAAGCCAGGTGATGAAAGAAGCCTTTGTCTTCCCTGTTGAACAAGCCAAGACACCATTTAGCCTCCACTAACTTCAATGACAATATTCTACGTTTATTCCACCAGGATGGAAAAACTCCGGGGGGCTTGGCTGGAAAGCCTCTGATGAAATAACAAAATCACACCGGTTTCATTTGGCAGAGTCGTCCCGCTCTGTTCTGGTCTTCAAAGCCAAAGACAAAATGTTGAGGTTGTTAGAGAGTGACCATGTCGAGGGGGAAAAAGAACAAATTACCAGAAGTCACTGAAAATGATCATGGATAAGCCTTTCATTTTATCATTTGAGCTCCAACGTCCCACCAGTGAGGTTTGAGTTTCCACATTTTGTCTGGTAAAAGCTTCTGGGAAACAGCGTATGGGTTTTTCATTTTGTGACGCCAGCGCAGCCTCATGTTTTCGTTGGTTGTGTTTGTCTGCCCCTTCTACATTCATCTCATCCCATTTTCTCCCCACATTGTGCCTCATCCATTTTCTCTGCCATCATTTCTGTTTCTCGACCATTATTCCTCTGATTGCATCCTTTCTCATCCTGTTAACCTTGACTCCCGTCTCCTGTTACTCGTTTGTTTCCTCTTGAATTATATCAAGCATTGAATTTCTTATTGATCTGCACATTTCCGCCTATTAACAACCCCCCTACTGTCTACAATGTTGTACTCCCTTCACTTGTCTCGCTGTCTGTTTGATGAAAGCAAACTGTATCTTTCTTCCCTCTCTTTGCGTCAGACCTTCAGCCAGTGACATACTGCGAGCCGGCCTTCTGGTGCTCTATTTCCTACTACGAGTTGAACCAGCGAGTAGGAGAGACCTTCCACGCCTCACAGCCCTCGCTGACAGTAGACGGCTTCACGGACCCCTCCAACTCGGAGCGCTTCTGCCTGGGCCTGTTGTCCAACGTCAACCGCAACGCCGCCGTGGAGTTGACACGCAGACATATTGGTAGGGCTCTATTTACTGCGCATATGATGTTGTTTTTTTAGACTAATTCCAAATATGACATTAAAGCAGTGGTTCACCAACTTTTTCTGTCACGCCCCACTTTGGAGGAAGAAAAATGTTTGGGCCTCACCGCCCCACCAACTTTTTTAATTAATAGATTAAAGAAAATTGAAATCCCTTTCAAGTAAACTAGATTGCTCCATCTGACAAAACCTAATAACATGTGCAATCACTTTGTTAAAACAATGTAAATAAAGTTATACATGTGCAAACATAAGTCATATTTGGCACAAAATATGACCAAGGAAGCCGATTGGATCCCTGTTTTCTCCCCATAGTTACATGTCTTGCTCATGTTCTTGAGCAAGACACTGAAGTCCCAGCAGCACAAAGCTCCTTAATCACTAAGGACGACTGAAATGCAGAGAAAAATTCCCCCACTGTGAGAATAATAAAGGAAAAAAAAAATGTTTTAAAGAATCTGCATTCCCCCCTGCACCCCACCTGTAATACCTCCGTGCCCCACAGTTTCAGAACCACTGCATTAACCTTTTGTAATTGATGCACATTTCTTTTTTTGTGCCATTTTATTTGATAAGTTTGTACTGTCTCTGTTTCCCTCAAGGCCGAGGTGTGCGGCTGTATTACATCGGAGGAGAAGTGTTTGCCGAGTGTCTCAGCGACAGCGCCATCTTTGTCCAGAGCCCCAACTGTAACCAACGCTACGGCTGGCACCCTGCCACTGTCTGCAAGATCCCTCCAGGTGTGTGTCAAACTGACAGGAGACACTTTTACCAATTGTGTACATTAAAAAAGCATCCAGTATGTTGTGTTGTCTGTGGAAAAAGTGACGACATTGAAGGACCTCTTTGGGTAGCCAAGTTGGGATCAATTTAAGTAAAGTTAATTTTTTTAAATGGGTGATTCAGAACAGACTGTATCATTACGGCAGAGGACAGATCCAACCCTTCACTTTCCTCTACCCAAAAATGTCCTCTTTGGCTTAAGAGAAATCTGTTGAATATAGAGGTTTTTTTTCTGCTTTCTGTTTATTTTTCCACACAATTTGTAAAACCGTGAGGAGTGTTACAAGTTTTCCATGATCAAGGTTTGCATTCAGAAAGATTTTGAAACTTTGTCGTCTGAGTCACGCATTCCCTTTTCAGAGAAGCGCCCCTTTTCTACATAACGCAAAGGTCATGTAACACTTTCAACACAACACAAGTCAGAATTGAAGGCTTTCAGATTAACATAAAGACGGCACAAGTTCACCTACACGGAAATAAAATGGATGTATTGTTGACCTGATTAACATTTAAATCACTTTATTGAAGTATTAAACATTATGAATCAGCTGATTCTAGAGACATTCATTTTGTGCTATATAGTGAGGATCAAAAAAGAACATTGTAACATTCAGACTTATGTTATCAACTTTCATCCACGGTTTCCACACATCTTTAAAAGAATGCACCACTGATATTATATAGCATTGTTCTGTGGCATTGTTCGACACGTGATTGACAGTATACAATAAAGAAGGAGATATCAGAATGGATCCAGCAAGAGCAGAAATGTTATCTTTTTTTCTCTCTTCATGTTTTCTTGTCAAAACCTGGTGCCTCTATTACCCACGATGCACTGTGACATGACCTGAGGCACTTTATCAGGTTTCAGCTCCCTCCGGAGTCACAAAAAGCTTTGAATAACAAGCTCCCCTTTAAACTACACTTTCCCAAAAGCCTCCCCGAGTCTACATGTCTAAACACAGTGAAACCAAAGTGACTGTGAGCAGTTGTTGAGGCCTGACTTTTGGTTGTGTGTTGGTTGTTTCCCTCCAGGATGTAACCTGAAGATCTTCAATAACCAGGAGTTCGCTGCCCTGCTGGCCCAGTCAGTCAACCAGGGGTTTGAGGCTGTGTACCAACTCACGAGGATGTGCACCATCCGCATGAGCTTTGTCAAGGGCTGGGGGGCAGAGTACAGGTAAGTCAGATCAGTTTTGGGTTCACAACAACACCCGTTTCCTAAACGCAGTAAACAACTGCTGAACAGTTGATAAAACCCACAAACGACTTGACCACTTGTCTGCAACATTAGAAGCGCGGTTGCGCAAAGATCAAGTCCTTAGCAAGCCCTTATATAAACACAGACAATATAAACAAACGAGCTCTGAATCACATCCCACAATCCAGCCGCCCCCACGCTCGCAGGCATCTGCTCACACTTTGGTGAATCCGGTGGATGACGTCACCGAGCCCTCATCAATAGAAACGGGACCCCAGTTGACACGGCAGACTATTTTTAAACAAACACACATGTGCGCTGTGTCAAATAAGAGATGTCAGACTTTCCCTTTTCCATCCCATACCTGTTTTCCATACAGTCTGACTCACTGATGGAAAGCAAGGAGGAGCCGATGATTGGCTGGATGTTGGCTCCGCGCCGGAGGTTTCCTCAAGGGGGGAAACCTTTGTGCGGTGAGCGGCCTGTCCAGACCGAATGCAGACATGCGGAGACAGGATTCAGGTTACTGGACCAGCCAGGCCCCACCCACACCTCACTCTGTCTTTTCCCAAGATAACTGTTGCTGTTTTTTTCAACTCTTTTGTCTCTTTTACCTGTTTTTTTTTTATACACTGAAAATAGACCATAAAACATTAACACGAGCATAAAGATGAATGAAAAATCGTACAAAAACTGTTAATGTTGCACCTAATTTATTCAGTCAGGAGCTTTTTTTGCCAGCACTCTTGACACGAACCATGTAAACCAGCAGCAAATCCCACAGCTGGCAAGTGTCTCTGTTCATCTGGCTCGCCGGTGCATAAATTAGATGTATAACGTATAGGATACATCTCGCCTGCTGTTGTTCTCGGCTTCGACTGAGAGATAACGGTGTTGGCCCCCTTGAAACATGGGATTTAGGTGCATCACTTTTAACCAAATAAAATGTTCATAAAAAAGCTCCGCAAACGTAAGTCAATGGCAGAGTTCAGAAGCAGAAAGGACTGGTTGAGACACACATTTAGAAAACGGTACAAAACTAGATTTTGGAATACGCCGTCTGCAATGTTTTTTCAAGCCAATTTTGGTCTTTCAGCCGGCACTTTACGCATACAAGTTGTCACTTAACTCCATATGCGCTCATACATTATGTTACTTTGAACACTCCTGTCCTCAGCGGTAAGTGTTTTTGTATAAATCCTGTAGGGAATTAGAGAAGTGCCAAAGGATATGGAGATCAAGAGGTTGAATGTCTGGAAGAGAGTTGTTTACGTTGCTGTTTCTTAAGTTTTTCTTTTTCAAAAACAAAAGAAAAGTAGTGGAGGTGGAGAAACCATATCATCGCTTTATACAGCCAAGGTTTTTCAGAGGTGTATAGAACAAAGATGATACATAAATTCCCATAAATTAAGTTTTTTTTATTTTTTATTCTAATTAGTCAAATCTCAAGAGGCATAAAGTCAAGCAAGTTTTGGCTCAGGTCATCCTATGTATTCTGGTCCAGCTAAACTCATCACGATGTAGATGAAGCATTGAAAACATAGACGCACAACAAAACACATTTAATGTAGACATAAAATATAGTTCAGATCTTAGCTTAGCTTTCAATGCCAAGCGAAAAAAACTTCACACTCGGTTTATTTAATATTAAACTGATCTTAAATTCTTATGTCTTAACTAACATAAAATGTGTCCGTCACAAACCTTACATGGGGGCTAAAATGAAAGTAGAGTAGTTTCAAGTTTACTCACACATGTTCTGCTCTAAACGGCTCTCCCAGTGTGATCAACATCTGTTTCTGCTCTCCTGTCTCTCCCAGGCGGCAGACGGTGACCAGCACCCCCTGCTGGATCGAGCTGCACCTGAACGGCCCCCTGCAGTGGCTCGACAAGGTGCTCACACAAATGGGCTCCCCCAGCATCCGCTGCTCCAGCGTCTCTTAGGGAAACCTCCACCCACCCACTTCCTGTCAGTGACTAAAAACACAGGGGGGTTCATCCCAAGTCTCTGAATTGTCGTTTCCTCGCTCCTCGATTGAACCGGAAGTTGTTTTCCGCGCCGCCATATTGACGGCCGTCCCTAAGCTCTTATTCTGCGCTGAGGAGCGAGGAAGGAACCTCAGAGGAGCCACGATCGAGGAGGCGCGAGAGCGAGCTTCCAGGAAGTGTTTAAACGCTCGACACGCCCCCTCGTTGTTCATCAGTTATTTGATTGGATGCCGATCGGACTGATCGCTGGAGTTTCATACTAGAGTGAAGACGATCACAGATTACATTTAAGTTATATATTAGAGTGTTTTCTGATTCAATTTCTGGTTAAAATATATGTTCATACAACTTTCTTAATTTTTTATAAAGATGTCTCTTTTTTTGATCTGTTGTTTCCCTCAATAACTTGTTTTATGGATACAATTAAAGTCAGAGAGAGCTGGAGAGAGGAAACAATTTTTACAACATGTATCGTGCTTTCCATTCGGTCACGTGAGGCTGATCATTCCTGAGTTTAATGAGTTACATCATTTAAGAGAAGCCATTATCATATTTAGGGCTATTTTATAATGATCTCACAATCAGACGAAAATAATTAACGAAGAAGAAAAACACACTCCAGAGAAAACATCTCCACTCTGACACTGATGATAACTGTGTCTGTATTAGTTTAAGGAGTAGTTTAATCCCATAAGATCAACTGAAAACATTATACGATCAATTTTTATCAATATTCTAAGTGTGGTTTTATTGCAATGTCCGCTAAAAATGGTCGAGACCAGAAAACGACTCCATTACACCGATCAAGTTGTGTATGAACACAAACTCCGTCATTAATCTCTCCAGCTGTTGAAGCCACAGTCAGAAACAGACTTGAGCGGAAAGGACGTCTCATTTAATTGAAAACATATTTCCTTGTTTCCTCTCTCCTCGCTTGGTTTCCTTGCGTCTCTCCATGCATCTCTGGTGAAAGGGCCTTTAAGATGCAAGTGAGGGAAACAGGGATGCAATCAAGAGACTTGGGATGCACCCGCGGACTGCATGCAGGCATGGCGACACAAGTACGGAAAGCTGACAAGCCCCGCCCCCGCCCCCATTCAGCCAATCCTCAATCTGTAACTTAGTCCTTCCTCCCCTCCAGCTGTCAGTAGCACTTTTTATATACATGTTGTTTGTGGCAAAAGGGGACAAGTGCATTAAAGCAGTACCATGTAAATTATGTTCTCAACATTTTGCCCAGAATTGTTTTGACGGCCAAAAAAGGCTGTGGCATTTTTTTTTTCTCCAATTAAGAGATTCTCATTTCTTTCCTCATGTTTAAATTTTTTTTTGTGTGTGTGTGATTCATATACGTTGTTTTTTTTTGTACAGATGTTACAGCAGATTAAAAAAAATGAACTTAATTTTTTTTTTAAGCATTAATAATAGTTTTTGTTAAGCATGTATAAGATCATGTTCAATGCATTTCACTTGACTTTGTTTCTGTATTTTGGGCATTTGATTGGTTATGAAGACGTTAACAAATGTGACCCAAATTATTATTCTAATGGGAATGTTCAGCCACCGTTTGTGAACACTCTGTGAAGGAACATACTGCACGTCGAGAACAGACATTTGGTTTTCATACTGTCGAATGCAGCCTGACGAGGCCAATAGCCCCGTGTTCAACTACAGATTTGATTTTTTAGACGGTAACAAAAGATAAAGCAAGATTCAAATGAAGCATACAGGAGTTACAACTCTTAAAACCCATACGAGTACTTAAAGACAGAGGCATTCATCAAATGTCATCAGGAGGATGATGCACTTTTTTTTTTTTTAATGTTACTATTCTCGCAAAGCAATGTCGGCAAAGTACATTCAATGGCAGTTGTAGTTCGCAGCTGCAATAGTTCTTGTCAAAAGGTTATATGAAATATATCCTGCATTGATTTCAGGAAGCTTTGCCACTTTGCATTCTATTGTGTCGTAGGTAGAATTATGACTTGAAAACATCTCACATACTGTACAGTTCTGCAAACTTTTAGTTAAATTATGAATTGAGCACACAAAATGTAGTCGGGATACTCGTGTGTGTGACATGAGTATCCTGCAGAAGGCTGTGTTAAAGAGAGCAGGAAGATGCCTTTTGCTTTTTTAATTTTCTCTCTCAGCAGTCCATAACATTGGTCTTATTTTTAGCCATCAGTGATATTGACGTTTTGCACACTCAGGACCGTGAAAAAAACAAACAGCTGAATTATGTACAGAATCCAGAAAGAACAGATGCATGACTCTCCAGACTCTAAAGTCTATTTTGCTACCGATTATTTTTCTAGGACAATAAGATGATGACGTGCTTTTGCAGGACAGAAAATACTGCTGGCAGGTCTGGGGGATACACGCCTTGTATTTTTCTACCTGTGAAGAAGAAGACGAGGCAGTTTCGGTTCAAAGCTCAGCTTTTTACAAAGTGAAACCTTCCAGACGGAGAGAAGCATGTAGATATCAGTCGCTTCTCAAAATCTGATATCCCTGTTTTTTTCTTTCTTTCTTGGTCTTTGTACATGTAGTACATGCATGTCTTATAATGTGACCGTCAACCTTTATAATGTTGACGGTTTTTGAAACAAAAGAGCAACAACAACAAAAGAAAAGGCTTGAGAAGGAAATGAAAGAAAATGTTGAGAAAAGCTTTTGCTGAAATGGAAAAGCTTCGTCTCAGCTTTGATCCTGTTTCCTTTCAGCCACCCACTGTGGTGGAAGTGGATCGATTTCCTTCTGGCTCCAACGCCAGACAAAGACACAGTGGGTGAACACGGACAACATTTTGAATCCATTCGCAGTAGTTATTTACATTCACCAGGCTTTTGATGTGAATGCCAGCCCAGTGGTGCTCTTTAACATTTGAGGGACTCAAGAGAACAAAGCCATACGATTTCACCGTTCAAGCTGGTTGATTTCTTTTTCTTTTTTTTATCTCTCATAAATAATTATGACTTTTTCAAACTACAATGTGGGATTGTTTCAGAGACGGTAGCATCTACCGATCTGAGGCATGGAGGCTCTTACGAGAGCCTCTGGAGTCCTGACCCTCACGGGCTCTTTTACCCGATGGTCAATGTAATTACCCAGTAGGGAAGATTTTGCAAGGAACTTTGTCATTTTTATACACTCGTTATATCGCTCGTGCTTTTTCCTCCTTGTTTCAAGTGTTCACTGTAATCGTTATTAGTTGTGCTGTATGTATTTGCGCTCCGAATTGGTCTTTTTAGATGTCTTGTATAAAAGTATACCCTGTATTTTTCTCTGCCTATAAAAAAAAGTTGATGTGATGCTTTATACTTCTGTTTATTATTGTTCTATGAATAAAATCTATATCTCGTGGTGACAATGGGGCAAAAGTAAGAAGCAAACCGCGTCTGTGTTTCAGGAACAGTGAGCGAGGGTTTGTTGCTGAAAGTTCAGCAATATAAATCAATCATTTTATTTTATTGCTTAACAAGTTGCGTGTAGTTATTGAAGAACTCCCTGGAGACGTTTCAGGCTTCAGACTCTATTTTTCTTCTGTAGTTTTGGGGATTTCCTCGTCTGTGGTTTATAATTCGGCCTCAGAAGCAGACATGAATGGTAATTACAGGCCCAACGCAGACACTCTGGGCTCCTCTCTTCCGTCTACGTTTCAAGTAACGCAAACCGTTTCTGCTGTCACAGAGGTGAGACTCGTCCTTGAATATGAATGCAGGGCTTTGTTCTGAAGCCCTGAAAGGTAGAGAGGTTCAGAAACCCTGACGCTGTGGTGACAAACACTCTTGACTGCATGAGTACATCAATTGTTGACGTGGCAGGAAGTAAAGCCTATACTGGTACTTCATTCTCCTGGTTCACGCCTTAAAACATCAGCAATTCATTTTTAAAACAATGCAGTAGCAAGAGTTCAATGATTTTCTGTGTTTTTGTATTATATATTTGTGTGCTATATGTAATTATATACTGCTGTCAGGGCATCAAACGCTGAAGCAGCAACTTCTGCCCGGTCAGCTTTACGTTGCGTCTCCTGTTGTTACAGCTGAGCTCTGCCTCAGCTTCCTTCCAGACAACACAAACTTTAAATTATTAAACACGCACACAGGGGTTGAGACGTGCTTCCATCGAATCTGGAGCCGCTCCAATAACAATGGAGAGGAGGGAGAATTGGTATAGCAGTGAAGTTATTATCTTAAAGTATACACAGTCAGCTAAATTAAAACAGCTCAATGTGTTCGTTGAACACAATCAAGCAGTTTGACTCCAAATCTGTGGCTACACATTCCCATATCAGACAGTTTCTCGTTGTAATAAGGATGTGGAAACCATACAGTAACACAGTATACGCAACATCTACTAATAATTCTCCCACAAAATACAGCTAAATGTACTTAAACGATGAAATAAGTCGTGTTCTTGTGAAGTAAACCTGAAAAAAAAGTTAAATAGTTTCAGGTTAATGCTCTAAACTAAAAGACATCTCTTTGGGTTTGGACAATAAATCCCAATCACACATGATCTCAAAAAGCAGGGTGTGGTCGTGTCTGAGTGAAAAGTCATTTATAAATAATGTCTTCCTATGATTTATTCCACACAGACCAGAACCAGACACTACCCATGCTCTGAGTGGAGAGCAGGAGGGTGTGGTTCATGTTCAGGTTAAGTGCATTTCTATGCTCTTTAATCATTTAATAGTTTAGATATTTGAACTCATGCCTTCTTTTAAAACATTCCTAACTTCCTACATGCTCCCATGAATAAAACCATAACGATTTGGTTGAACTGTGTACTCATGTGACAGAAGAGGTGCACCCCAAAATGAAACAGGTGTCCTATGAATCTGTGGTGATTTTAGTTCAACACACATATGCTCCCATGCTGCTGAAATCACAATTCATCAATTGATTCCTGGTCTCATCTAAATTGTTTTTATTTGAAGATAATATCTCATTGTTTGTGGTTTGTGAAGCGTTGCGTTTGCATCACTGAGTTATTAATAGTAGCTCAACACTGCCATCTGCTGGCCACTGTCCAAAACTGATTTAGTTATTTAGTTTTGGGGGTATGTTTGCCTGTATTTGATAGTTGACGGCAAACTGTTAGTAGTTTTAATATGAGAAGAATGTTTTAACATGACAGATTCAGTATTGAACAGTTCAATGAAGAAGTGTCGTCATGTTTTTACAGTATATGCAGCACACACATATGATAAGGTGACAAAAGACAGCTGCAGATATTTAACAAATGCACCAGACGCACTTTTGTCTTTGTATTTGTTGTAAATGTAGACCGTTTTCTTACATGTTCTAGTTTAACTGATCCAGACATTTTAAAGTGAACTATTAAGGCAAAGTAAGATCATTTAAAATGCTTTTTTTTTAAAGTGCTTTAAATGAAGTCAACGACAGACAGCGCATTGTTACACAGTATGAATAACAATAACAATATCAGATTCAATCGCTGCACAACTATTGATCTCATTAAAGCCATGCAGAGATTATTAAACGGAAAGGATGTGCATACTTCTATATGCATTCATCACTCCTGACTCAATGGCCCGTTAGTGTTGGCCTGTCCCGGCCCTCCTGCTTACAGCTAATAGTGATGAAATGAGCACGGCCGCAACGAAAGAGACGGAGGAAACGTGGCTGCTGTCGTCCGCTGAATTGATGCGACTCGGCGTTGACGAGTGGGCGCAAAGATGAACAGATGAGTGCCGTCAGCTCTCGTCTCTGTGTGAAGGTCACTCTGGAGCAGGTGCTGACGGGCGAGAACATTTGTTGGTAAACAAATCCATCTTTGCAAAGGTCACCATTTGCTTGACGCCATTCTCCCCTCCCGCTCTGTCTCTCTTCATCTCTCTGTCCTATCTCTCTCTCTCTCTCTCTCTCTCTCTCTCTGTTTACTTCTCTGGCACCGGCCTGAGTTATTTTCAGGAGGAATGCTTGTCATTGGTCGGTCGCAGCTCCGTCTGCCAGGCAGAGAAAAGCGCAGACTGCGGCGTTATCCGCCTTCAGTCGCCACCAACCTGATTGCACGGCCACGGGTGGCTTCATTACAGCTGTCTCTGGACAGCAGCAGGTACCGGGCCCTGCATGCCAATGGAGATGGGCACCCACCTCTCCAACTGGCTGCCGCTGGCCCTCTGCCTGCCTGCACACACACACACACACACACACACACACACACACCAGCCAGTACACTAGCCAGCACTCATCCCCCACCCTTTGTCAGCTGTACCACCCGTGCAGGAGAGGAAAGTGTCGCAACTGTCTCAACTGAGCAGACGTTTTCTTCCAACAACATTCATAAACACCTGGCCAGCACTTATGTTCAGTGCAAAAGAACAAACATGCATATAAGATGCTCAAAAGCAAGCTGGTTGTATGAGAATGGCTGGTGCAGCGGGGGGGAAACAAGCAAAATTGTTTAATTTTTTCCCCTCGGAGCAATTTTCTGCTCCTTGGTGGGCTTTTTTTTTGTTTGTTTTTTCTCTGCCGACCAAAACCCCCTGAAACTATCCAACTTCAAGAGTGTCGTGGAAGTCTTCCATCGCTGATTCCTGATATTAATAATACAGATCAACGCAAGAACAGGTCAACGTTAAACCCCAAAGAAGAGGGGGGAAAGAACAATCATAGGAGTGAGAGAGTGGGGAAAGGAAAGTGGTGGGAAAAGGAGGCAGTGAGGGAAACATATTTACTGACATCCATGGGCTGTCACCACTCTGATTTATGGTGGCTGGAATCCCTGCCTGGTGAAAAGGTGTTGTTGGGGTGTAGAGAAAGCCCAGGCGCTGACCTAGAACTAATAGCATTCGACTTGAACAAGCTGTCCAACCTGAGAGAGTGGGCTCTGCTGCGGCCGGTACAGCACCGGGCCGGGGACAAGAGGAAATAAGAAAAGTTAGAAATGGGAAACACAGAAAGAAGGGTTCACATCACCACCTTTGACCTTTGAACACCTGGCCTGACTCCATTGGTTATTCTCTACATAAAACTAGTATAACAATAGTTTACTCAAGTCGTGAGCAGTGAATATCAGATACTCCTGAATCAGCAGGAAGTGGCTTTAAAGGTAAATCCTTAAAGGGATTGTTTGTTCAGCATTGTTTATTGGAATTCGGATCATGAGCTCAGTATTATGAAAATCTGGCTCTAGTGGGATTTTCTGCAAAAAAAAAAAAGTTGGGTTTATTAAAGTCTTGGACGTCATCAAGACTAGTCCTCATATTAAGTTCACCGTGCATATTTGACAGCTGAGCCCAGAACCTGTCAATCAATCTGTTTCATGCACCACAAAGCAAGACTAAAGAGTCCACAGCCACGCCACAGTTACACTGTTTATCATCATATATGTGAATAATGACTGCTGTAACTCTTATCTTATTGGGACCATATCACTAAAGTGTGTTAGCATGCCATCATGTGTGAAGTAGCAGCAGTAGGTTGCGGCATGTCGTTCATTCTGCAGGTTTGATCGTACACCAAAACAGCCTGAGTGGAAAAAAGTAACAATTTTGACCTGATGCTTTCAGTCTGGAAACTTGCATCGACAAAAGTTCCTGACCTCCAAAAAAGAAAAACTCCTGCGAGAAAGTTTGGAAGAAAACAAATCAAAGCGAGTTCGCCTTCATCTGAGTGTCCATGCTGAGCTCCGTGTTGGTATTTCTTCCTTTTAAAAAACTCAGCGATTCCATGCACACGGGTCAACTCACACTGAAAAAAACACACACACACACACAACCAGGTCCCCAACAGCTCCTGCTCACGTTTCCCCCGCAAACAAACACCACAGAAAAAAAGAAAAAAAAACGAGGTCTTGCTTCAAATGATCTGCAGCGTATTTGCCAGGAACATCAACCTGCCGAGGTTGTTTTCGCTGAGGGCAACAGCAAGCCCAACAGCTGGGACATAATGAAGCTTTCAGGCACTTGTTCTCCCATCGTGTAGCGCCAGCCCCTGTCTGCTTCTACCAGATGTTCCATGTTTTCCCTCCAAAGGGCTCTGCCGCCAAAATGGGGCCCATCGCTAGCAAAGCGGGGAACCAGCTAGCGCCACAGTTGACTCGTGATTAGAGGGTGATAGTCGGGTTAATTGCTTGTTTCGTGTTCATCGGGCGAGGCCCTGTCACTAGGTTGTCATCTTTCATGTCGTACGGTAACGCCGCCGCTGTTGTCTGCGTGGTCTGGAGCGGATGAACACAATGTCGTCGCATTCATTTTTTTCAAGATCAAGAGAGACGTCGAATGTGACTGACCGCGCTGTCGGATTGTTAATAAAGGACGACACGAAAATGTGTCGTTGCGTGTCCTCGGGACAGGAAATACGCCACCAGATGAAATACAGGATGTTGGATGACGCAGAGTCGGAGGACTCAGCGGACACTCTGATACCGATCCGTGTGTCTGAATCAGAGCTGCAGATAAACAGGCGGTGTTGGTTGAACTCTGCTCCTCGCCACGGGACGAAGAAGACGAGAAGTTCATCCTGAGGTGGAGAAGAGAGACTGAAAACGCTCAAAGAAGTTATTATGTTTACCTCGGTTACTGTTGGAGTTCTTCAGCCATCTCACAATGAGCTGCATTCATTGTAGTCAGAGAACATGTGCTCTGTATTGTCTCTCCATTAGCGTCAGAAACATAACTATTGTGGAGCCATTTCCCAAGACAAGACATGAATATGTGCCATCTGAATCCCCTGATAGAACTACGAGAGTACTTTGTTTCAACATTTCTGTAAAAAAAAAAAAAAAAATTGGGGGGGGGATTCTACGGATATGTATCCAATACGAAAAAGGTTGCATAATTTAGACAAAACATTATTTGAAAAAAAAATGATAATGCATTTAAAAGCATCGTTACTATCAATAAGAATAGTGATGCTAATTGAGTGCATATTGATGTTTCACGGAGAAACCTTTGAGATGTATGGGATCGATATAAAAAGATGAGATGGATCTCTTGGTCATTTGGAGGTATCAGTTATACATTTCTGCGTACATTAATCCTGCTTCAGGGCCACGTTCTCTGTCAGGTCTTTGGTCCCGTTCAATATACAGACGGTTGAATCGGAAATAATGAAAACAGTGAGTTGAGTTTTCATATGAATCCCTTTGTTTGTGCTTATTTATTCAAGGTGGAACACAGTGACTTGTTTCCGGTGGTTCATCCCACGGTACAGCGTGTGCTTTGTTCAAAATATAATGTAATGATGACCCAGGTAAGCCATTGCAATACGTATACATCATTAATAAACATCCTCAGACCATTCTCACTTCAGATATCCAACAGTTTAAGTACATTCTTGCATGACCACGTTGATAGTTTTTCAAAAAGTTTATAAATACTTATTATTTCCGATTGGCTGGCAAGACTCCTCAATCAGAAGAATATTTATTTCATCTGCATGTTTGTCTCATGAGTGAATATTAACAAATTAGCTAACTTACTTCAAACAAAAGACTTTATTATTTTATATATATATATATATATATATATATATATGAGCAAGTCTATAATGACAATAATCTAATAATGCCAGACAGACAGACATAAAAGGGGAAAGATGGACATTAATGTAAGTGTAAAAGTATGTAATGCCCATGCCTGAGAAGGAGTGAAGACGACTTAAATGATCAGTTATCAAAGATTTTCCTTAATTATCAGTTGATCGACCAATCGATGAACCAATACCAATCATCTCAACACTACTGTAAGCTTTACAAACACAAGGCCACCAGTTTTTAACTCAAAACTGTCCTCTGTTTGAGACTGCTGATCCCTTTTTAATTAGGGTTTGCTGTGTGTTGCGTCGTGATGCGTTTCCCGTTAATTACACTCTCTAATCTACCCCTCGCCAGTGGAATCATGTTGCAGGCTAACTGAATTAATTGAGACTAGATGTTTTTACATATGTAATTAATTTAAATCATATCATTTATGCTTCGCTCAGTTCCTGTTAAACCGAGGAGGAACATAGTCAAAGCGTGTTTTCGTTTTGGGCAAATGAAGAAGTCTCTATGGGCTATCCTGTCACTGATCAATGCACAGTTAGATGTTTAACATCTGGCAAGCCACTGGAAATTGGCTTCTATGGCATCATCGCGTTGCCATCCTCCTCCCATCATTAGCTTTCACCATTGCCCCGGGGTTCATAATGTCGTTAGCTTACATAGAGCCGCAGTAAAGTGATGTTACATGACGTTTCTCAACTCCTTTTATTGAAGTAGCCTGCCATGCCGCCTGCTTGTCCTATTCCATGGGCACCACAGGGAAATAAAACATGATGAGAGCAGAGGCTTGATGACATGAGGTTGAAAATTTCTTGCGTCAAACATCATTTAATTTGGGGGATTAGGCAAATAAAAAGCATCACGCAAGCTAGCAGGGTGAGCTTTCTAGCAGTGGCGTAATTTTACGTGCTCATGGAAAATGGGCTATAAAGGATTTGGTATTGAGGCACTTTTATACATTTTCAGTGTCACGTTGTCTGTTCAACATCTGTATGGAGCACAAAAGGTTTAATGCAGAAAGTTGCACCATTGCTGCACTAGTTTTAATCGAATGTGCAGTCAAAATGATTAGCCACAATGACTGAAATTATGTAGTTGTAATTACAAACAGATGGGAGGTTTTATTCGCACTTAAGGCGACTGTGTGCATGGGAAATGCAGTGTGAACAAGAATAATTAAGAAGTTAAAGTCCTGTTTTTTTGTGTTTTAGTTGTGTTTAAATATACAACACTATGATGTAAATTTGTTTCAAATTAGCTATATAGTTATATGAATGCTCTGCCTGCAGCAGTCATCACCTTCCAGCCTCGGGGATGAGATGATACACTTCCTGTTTCCTTTTTCTTTCTTTTATGACTATTGAGAGCTCATTGTGTTTGTTTTCCGGAGGAAAGCAGCGTGTAAAGGCTGCGGCGCCTCATGCTGGGATGTTTCACGATACCTGAGGGCTCATTGGGATGGGGACTATTCAAGTGAGTTGGACTGTACTTTCTGCTTCAGGATTTAATTTGCACTTTTAACTTCAAGAGAATAAACACCAGTCATTCCCGTCGCTGGGATCGGGACTCTCCGCGGGGTCTTGGATGAATATGAGGAGGTCGCGAGATTATGAAATGGGTAAATCAATAAAAATGACAGTGATTTCACACAATAATGTGTCACGTAGTCACACGGATATCATAACCTGTGATGGGGAGTCGTAACATGAATCCAACATTTTGAATTTCAGTGTTTTTTATATCATTCTTTTTTTCAGTGAGCATTTGCATGAACGCCAGATCGAACACCAAATGTTGATTTTTCATTTTCTCCAAAGACATTAAAATCTTCAAATGTATCCCCCAAAAAATTATGCATCCCATGAATAATGCTGCACATATTCATGATCCCAGGGGGATGTATGCTCATATTTGTGACTCATTTGTTCCACTATGGGAACAAAACATCTTGTACACAAGAAGTAATAAAAAAAAATGTTGAACAGAATCGAACCTTTCCTGCCAAACTCTGACGACAGAAGCATCTGTGCATTTCAAAACCCATCATGCCGTATTAGTTAGTACGCCAGAGGAGGATTAACGTCAAACGCAACATGCCAAAAATACCAGGATGTACATCTGCAAGTCAGCAGTTCTGACCCACAATCCTATGAGCAGCAGATTCCCATGAGGGTCAAAGTTCAAGGTGCCATGCTATGAGGAAGTATGCATTCTGCATGCAACAGTACGTACTCTGGAAGAGCAGCTGCAGCCCAAAAAGTATGAGATTGGACATAAACTGGACTTATTTATGTTGTTTATTCTGCTCGTGAAATGACCTTTCCCTCCTTCGCCGGCCTCAAGGCTTCTAACAGTAAATAATCAGAAGGTTGTTTATTCTGTCCAACACACTAATGTATCGCAATGAACGTTGCAACCTCCATTGGCCGCTCGTGGGCCTTTAGACCAATTTATGAGAACAATTTCAAATCATTTTCATGAAATTCAAACAGCCTGCGAGGGTCCTTTACGTTGTCCGGTATGTGTGGGATGAAGAAGTGATATGAACGTGGTCTTCAACACGTCCTGTACACCAGCCGGCTCTTTGCAGGGTGACTTGTTTGCAGTTTACTCCGTGTACAACAGAGGTCACTAGAAGCTGCTGTTGCATGAAGCAGCATGCACATCCTCTCCATCAGAGCTGGTGTGTCACCCCGAGTGCTTAAGTTTACAGAAAACGCTGTAGTTGTGAAAGCCTTTCTTTAAAGCTACCATTAACAAACAGCTTGTATCTTATTTCCCTCCGTCTCTGATTCAGCAAACCTTGCGAGCACAGGCGTGCTTTATTTATGCTGCTGGATTTCACGCATGACAGTTTTGCTGAGGGTAAAAACCAAAAAAAGAAAAAGTTCCTCCTCCCCGTCCTCCCCGTGTTTCCCCCATTGATTTTGGCGCTGCTTTGATATGAATCTGCGCCAGAAGTGTCACTTAGATGAATCACTGTTAGTCCAAGCTGGCGCAGCTCGGCACCGACAGAAGGGAGAATTCCACGCGGATCAAATAAATACAGATGTGAAGTAATTAGTTGTATTCCCAAGGAGCCCATTGTGGGTATGTTAAAGATGCTAGGGATCAGCTGGCTTTCCCACTAGCAGCTTTTATCAATTTAAACAGCAGCGGAAACGAGGCGGGTCATAACCCATGTGGCCCGGCACGAGTCACATGTGCAACCCGGCAGGTGAAGTCAGGGAACATTTAAATAGACGCTAAGTTTTAACGAAGGCCTTGCCTCTTCTTTCACTGAGACCCCCCCAATTTGAGAAATGAAACAGATACGCAAATATTTATTCAAATTTCAAGATGAATCTTCATAAAGTATAATATTTTGAGCTACGGCGGAGGACTTTTCCACAACCTTTTGTTGTTGTTGCCATTACTCACTTTGTTTTCGTTGTATTTAAGCAAATGGGAGCAAATTCGTATGACGAAGGTCATCCTGCATATGGAGGATTTCTGTTTTAAAGATGAGAAAAAGCTCATCGATGTATTTTCCAACAAGAATGAAGCAAAGTACAGTCTGCTGTTTAAAGAGTTTGTGATAATCTGACAGGCAGATGAGGTTAAAGGCCGCCAATAATGAATGTAAAACATACTTTGATCTTCACTCCGACCAAAAACGCATTTGATCAAGAAGCGCTGCTGTGAGTGCATCATCTTTAACAAAAAGAGTGTATACGTTTGCCAAATAATACGGCCATTACGATTAATGCCAGCTCCTTGTGAAATTGAAACCCACTTTTTTTTCTTTTTTTTTGTTCTCTTGCAATTATAGGCCCCTTCAGGAGGGGATGTATTTATGCCCGGCAGTTAGCAATGCATTGATTTAATACGTTTCTAATCAGGACATACAGCTTCAGGGCCTGAAATGTTAATTTTTCCTGCAGCTTACAAAGTAGCCTTTGATTTTCTGTCACGGCAGTAATTACAGTGTTTTGCCACTAGATAGGGAGAGAGCTTTGTCTCGTCTAATTATGAGGTAATCATTGCTGTAGTGCCAGCATGTTGTTCTCACCTTTTTTGGTAATACTGTTTTAATTTTATTTTTACAGCTTCCGGCTGTTCCCTTTCCCTTCAAATTCACACAGTGACACCGTTAACACTGTGTGTGCGTGTGTGTGTGTGTGTGTGTGTGTGTGTGTGTGTGTGTGTGTGTGTATTTGGAGCGTAGTAGCCTAGTGACTGTAATTGTTGTGGTATGGGTGCTGTTAATTACTGGAGTAAACGGTTGAATCACGGCCAGGGCCCTTTGTGGTTGCAGAGTGGCGGGCAGCAGCGGAGAGAGAGAGAGAGAGAGGGCTGGAAAATTGTTTTTACCATCTGGGGACCGAGGGAGAGAGAAGGGGAAGCAGGGAGGAGGAAAAAGGGGGAACAGCGGCAGACAAAAAGGCCCAATTGGTGGCCAGAGCCTAAGGGTCCGGGGGGCCATATGGAAGGAAACACTTTGCCTTGCGCTTTATTGCACACCTTGCTGTTTTAATCAATGGCAAGCCTGTTCACAGAGCCTAGAGCAGCAGTGGTTGTTTCTCATTGTCTCACTGCTACTTCCACTTTTCCTGCTCCACTAAACCCCAACACTTCTTCCTCAAATCTCTGAAGGGCTGTGCGGCACTTTCGGGCCTCTCCGGAAAAGCCGGAGAAGTGGATGTGCCGCGGTGTGAAAGCATTTACACTATGGGACAAAGTAAAAAAGATCCCATTTTGTAATGATGATTTGATACGCTTTTGACTCCTGCCTGCGCCTTTTCTAATTTCCCAGCAAAAGCAGGGGCACGAATGTAGACGCCCGCTGTGTTTGGAGTCGTTTTCTTAAAATGGAGGACACCATTCCATCTGAATTCCATTTGAGTGTTGAAAGTAATGGGATTAGGCTGCAAAAAGGCGTGTTAACACCGAGACGCTGGGACGTGCGCTAATAGCGCCATAAAAGTGCCAGCCAGCAGTCGTCCGACTCCCTCGTAACCCCGCCCTGGTTGGAGGCGACGCTGGTAATCACCCCCCTCAGACCAAGCAGCGTGGAGGAGGAGCGAGGAGGAGGAAGCCGTTTGGGCTGTGTGGGAGGCTGAGTGCTCCTGCATCAATATTTCATTACATTAGACCCATTTTGTAAAAAAAAGAAGGCACTAAACAGGTGAAGCTACCTGTTTGAAATGGGCGACCCGCTGTTTTGATTTCATGGGCAACATCTTGGATAAGTAGCAACGGAGCCGCAATCAAACAGCGGATTACTCTGCTCTCACAGTCTGATGTACATAATGACGAGAAAGGATAAATCCATTTAAATTACAATTCATGGTGTTCGCAGGGATCGAGGTCAACTCCACACAACACTACACAGCGGTTTACTTCTCGTGTTAGTGAACTTATACTGTTAGTGAACTTATAATGGTAGTGAACTGGTGCAGTGACACACGACTGATGTTGAGTGTGAACATGTGAAAGTCCCCAGTTGGTACAATATGATGCATTTCTAGTTTGCAATTCTTATTCCTTTGGTGGAATAAAGAATTTCTCAAATACTGGACATATGTACAATTTGGACATTCTCATACGTATTTCTTTAAATATATAGGTACAGTTAAATGCAGTACTATAGCACTAATCTTCCAAGTAGTACGTGTCATATCTAAAATTGTCTCCACACTGACGATACAAACAATATTTCGTTTATAGGAGCCTTTCTGCACACTTGTCGTTAAAAGTACATGTTGCTAATTATAGTTCTGTACTTTTACTTGTAATGGAGAATTTGTAATTTTATTCAAGTAAAGTATTTGAGTAATAAATCCATCACTGCTTACGATACATAATGTAAAATGTCCACTGTAGCCAAATTAAATTTAAAGGACTCTGTGAGGTAAAGTGGATATGCAATGTAATTGTCACCACAGACTTACTATTGTAATACTGTATATTTATGAACTATTTGATGCTGTTACATTTGAAAGTAGCTTTCAGATGCAAGATGTAAAAGTAATTGCACAGTGATTAAATCATCTGTTTTACTACAACCAGAGATAAAGACTCATCTGTGGGGGGATCCTAGAGATGGACCCCATATTTCCGCAATAAACAGTAAACCAGATGTTTCGAAGCTCAATAAAGTTCACAGTTGAGTTTCAAACGAAAGCAGTATCCTTCAGGATTTTTTGGGGGGGGATTCTAAAATGTTGCCCAAAAAAAAAAAAAATAGTGTGCACTAAACTGTGATAGGCTGGAACAGCTGCATGATGTCATCCAGATGTCCAGTAAACGAAGCGGCGAAACAGAAACAGAGTTCAGCGTGATGTCTGTATACTTTGAAGAAGTCGGGCTGCACCCGTCCGCACCGTCTCTCCTCCTCCTAAACTGACACCGTCACCGTTGTTTGGCTGCTTGTATTACAGCCATTGCCATTACTTGGATTTGTGATTAAATTTAGCAAAGTGCTGCCGATAGCCGAATTGTCCAGCCACTCTCAATTACCGTCTTGGGAGGGTACCTGAGAAAGCTTAACGCAGCAATTAACAACTTAATTAAGTGCCACAGCCATTGTGGCACTTCTGGAGCCATGCAACAAGGGGCGTATTGATTGCAGGGGATTGCCAGTTGGTCCCCAATTGATCGCCCAATTGATTGGCTTGGATAGGCATTCCTCAATGACTCCGTGAAGGAGTGCGCGCGCGTGTGTGTGTGTGTGTGTGTGTGTTTTGTCTCAGAGGAAGTAGCCGTCACGCCGCTGTGTGACACACTGATAATGACCTGCCAGACTGGCTGCATGGCCTCTCCCGATCCCCCTGGGTGTGACACGCATGTCTGGTGTCAATCACTCACTCACTCTCTGTCTCTTACTCTCACTTCACACACACTGACAAACACGCGCACGCAAACACACACACACACTCACAGAGGCCTCGAGACCGCGCTTGAATCCTATTAACATCTGTAGTCGCTTTATTCTAAATACACCTGAGAGGGATACAGTAATAAACACACACACACACACACACACACGATACAGGATACATTGTGAGTACTACATACACAGGGAAAGTACAAACTTAACATTCGAAACACAAACACACTTCCATTCGTTTTGAACGCATGTTTTTACATTATTTCATCGAATGTATGCTTGTATTTTTTTTATTATTTTATCAGTAAATGATGAACAGTTTTCTTCAGGCCACAGATAAGCACATGAAAACAGATGTGACAACACACACACACACACACACACACACACACACACACACACACACACACACACACACACACACACACGGGTCCAGTGCTCTCTGGGGAGCAGTTAGGATGCAGGGCCGGGCTGCATGTAGGAGGGGAGAGAAGTGGTGGTAAGACGTCAAATAAACTGTCATCTCTTATTGTGCCAATGAAGTAATTCCCTTTTAAAGGCTTGACCTTTCACCCCGGAGGAGCTCGGGCAATTGCACAGAGCAGTAGAGGAGACGTGAGGTGATAACCACTGAGGGGGGAGGAGGCGGCTGCGGTGGACTCGACCTGGACCGGTTACATCACGTCGCCGGGTAGAGGACGTGTCCAAAATCCATCCTGAATGACCTCACACTTTCAGAACCAGAGAGAGATAAGATAAGATAATCCTTTATTAGTCCCTCAGTGGGGAAATTACAGACCAACCAATTGTTTATGTTGGTGCCAGCATTCAAGTGTGATTACAATTTCAGATTATTCAAATCAAACATGTATCTGAATGTTAAATACTGTATTATGAACTTAATTTTTAATTATCTATGAAGGTTTTTACTAAACCCCATCTCCCTTTTTCCTTTAACTGCGTTCCACTCACAGCCTTAGTAGTTCCTTATTCCA
This sequence comes from Clinocottus analis, assembly GCF_023055335.1. Taxonomy (NCBI): domain Eukaryota; kingdom Metazoa; phylum Chordata; class Actinopteri; order Perciformes; family Cottidae; genus Clinocottus; species Clinocottus analis. Next base: position 21,344,555 of record NW_027175820.1, read on the forward strand.
CCACTAGGGGGTAGTGTTATATGGACAGACTTGCGGACATCTCTATGAGATACTCTGACTTCCTATGACAGGATGATTCAGCTTTGATCAAATATGTTTTTTGGGCAAATACACTCACAACTTCCCCCGGATGGTCATACAGCGCTACGCTTTAACCACGATGTAATGACACTTGATTGTGAGGAAAATTGATGGTTGTTTGTTTGACACGTGCACACACACTCACACACACACGCAAGCACACACAAACACACACACACACACACTCAGAGAGCTTGACAGGCTGAGCTCTCCCCGCGCTGCTGTGGTTCTGAGGTGGTCAACTTATGACCTGTAATTACATTGCTACTTTGCTCACACATCTCACAGGAGCAGGTTGGTCTCGGACACTTCAATTACCTCACTTCAATACCTCTGTTGCTCTCACATGCCCGGCAAAATCATAATGATAGCCCAGGGACTGGACTGATACAAATTGTGCTACATATGTGTCACAGGAGTTGTTGAAAGCCAATGCAGATATTATTAAAAAAAAAAAGAAAAAGGTTTTGACCCAAAAACAACAAGATAGATTCAACCTAATGTTCTACATGACTTTTATTTATCAAAACATGCATTACTTGTGTGGGACTGGAACTCTCCTGCATCCTCATAGACAGACTTGTAGCCTTGTGGACCTTTTCAATATGCAGATATTTTGGTTCTTAAACAAGCTAAACTTGAGAAAACAGCACAGCAAGGCCAACGATAATGCCCAGGACATATTCTTTGAAAAACGGCCTGCATCAATTTGCATTCAAACTTGCAGTAAAATAGAGAAGAGCAAAAGATCCATCTATTGGGGCATATTTGAAGGTTGTGTCCAGGTCGCATATGTTTGCCCTTGCATAGCTCTGTCACATTGTGGTGTAACGGAGCCTCAGCTGCACGATTGCAGTTTTTAATGAAAAAGTGGGGGCCTTGTTATATCCCACAATGAAGCCGTGTGGACACACACACACACACACACACACACACACACACACACACACACACACACACACACACACACACACAGGTTTAACCAGACGGCGATAGCTTGAGTCGTGGCTGATAATGCACACATGTGTTTCTCTGTTGAAAAGCAAATGTGGGACGTTTAGTTGATAATGTGAAAGAGTATCAAACGGGTGTTCAACATTCAATGTCTCAAAACTTCCATCAAGTATTTTAGGGAAAATATTAAGTGCCGGACAAATGCAACTTCATATTAGTAATATTTTGGGAAATAATGTGAAACAGGCAGCCGGACAATTTCACATTTTTTTTGTCCGGGGTTATTGTGGACTTCAAGGCCGTAGTGGTTTAGAAAAATTATAATTTTCTTCCCAAAGTACTGATGTTTTCCTTTCTTTTTTTTGTCATTTGTAACTAGTTTTGTACGAGTCAGCCTTCAGCAAAGTGATTACTACCTTCACACGAGATTCTTTTAACAGATTTCTGGATTTAATTAGGTATGTGTAATACAATAAACATGAAAAAAAGATCCTTACAAAAAAGAAAATTGTTTCAAACACCACTCAGAATAAACACTGTTTTACTTTAGTTGGACATTTATTTAATAACCATAAGTTTGTGCACAGAGAAGGGAATCAGCTAGAATATGCCTCTAAGTGGCACTTAAAACTTCTTGTTGTAAAAATTGCACCTGCTCTAGTTGCCTTTTTTTATTGTGTGTCATTAAAGTGACACATTGGACCCAATAATTTACAACAACTTATTGATAAATGAGATGAGGGATCTGATTATTTAGGAGCTTGGGGACATGGCGGGGGGGACTTCTACTGAGTGTCTGTCTTCAGTCCAATGAACGTCTTTGAAGACGGCTCATCGTCTGCAAAACACTCACCTGCGCGCTCTGCCTCTTTGCTTTTTGTTCGTTATCAAAATGTCACCCAATAGTTTCAATCGCACTAGTTTGTTTGCTGAGTAAGAAACACAGATAAGGGAACTAAGCGCGACACTTTGAGATGACCTGCTCAGAAATCTGAAAACTGCAAATTGTCGGAAAGTGTAACCGTTGTGTTCTCTCTTGTTTTTTAATCATCGATTAAGTTCGGGTTGGACACACAAACCTGGACCTCGTCACAACAGAGCGATAGCATGTGGATCACAGCTTCAGTGGCATGAGAATGTATAAATTGTTATATTGGTCCTTTTTACTTTGCTTAACAATCTGAAAACTTCCCTCACCGCAGCACAAGAAGGATAAACTAAAGGGACGGCTGACACATGCAGCTTCAAAGAGTCCACTCAGCAGTTCACACACCACCATCTGTCAGAAAACAGGAAAAAATAGGTTTCAAATAAATATAATAAAATATGTTAAACAGTGACCCATTTGCCCAAAATAATCTGATCCTTTTATGTCTAAAGCTTTTAGTCTTTGATGAACTGAGAACATGTTGTTGGCTTTTCCAATTTGCCATTAAATATGTCAAATGTGTGGAAATGGTATTCTAGAGTATTTTTTTCTTTCGATGCATGTCAAATGTTATCATCAGAATTATCAAACCAATCAGTAATACCAAGAAAATCACTTATCTTGGTATTTTACAATATAAAAATCATGTTTAACTTCGTAAGATATTGTTTTATTTATAATTTGTTTATTACTGCTTCAGTTTAAGACTTAAACAACATACTTGAGAAACAGTATTTCCCTCTAAAATCCCGTCACACACAACTGTTTGTAATCTACTGTTTACATGTGTGTAAGGGCTTCCGATAACTCTGAAATATGACATAGTGTAAGAATCTGTGTTTCAACTGCTCTGAGACGTGCATCACCTCACGCTGACAGTATTGCTTAAATACACTCCTTCGGTGGGAATTGAAACCATAAAAACGCTGTGCAGCCACTATTGGTAATTGTGAGCAGAAGGTCAGACAAAAGGTAGAAGGATAAAGATTTAGGTGTGTTGGCAGTCAGGAGAATCTCTTCTGACAGGAAGGACCAACACACACCGACCCCACCACAACTTTCCACTGACTGACAGTATCAGGTAAGTTGGTAAATAAGACCTGAAGGAGTGCTAATGGCCTACTTCATGAACCACAAGCTAAATTATTCTCCTTGTATTGAACACAATAGCATAATTATGTTTAATTTCATTGATCCTATAATGATATATTTTTCCCTCTGGGGAGGTCAGAGGTCAGGTTTGTTACCACGGTTTCCTTGTAGCAGCTAAAAAGTGTCCATTTGATGGATTTCAGAATGATGGATGCTTTATTTTTTTTACTTTTAAAGGATGTACAGGTAATATGGGGTTAGCAAATCAAACAATGAACTTTCTTTGTGTGCCATAATCCATATTTTTCTGTTCTTTGTTTAAGTTGCTGGTCCACTATGTGTGTGTGTGTGTGTGTGTGTGTGTGTGTGTGTGTGTGTGTGTGTGTGTGTGTGTGTGTGTGTGTGTGTGTGTAGGTCACTGTCAGGTCAAAACTTTGAACTCTTTTCCCGTTGTTTGTGGTGTTCGTGCTGTTAGCTTCGAGCTAGCGGCTCAGCCACCACCATGTTGAGAGCCATGTGGAGACAATCACTCAATTATACATATACTATAATATATACATGTAGAGCATTAAGATAGATTTCTTTGAAAACACTTAAATAATATACAATTAAATGATTATTTAAATCACATTTTGAAGCTAAAAGACAACAACATACGTCAGCTGTGCTTTTGTCGGTGCAATGCCAGATGTCTGCTCAGAATATATACAAATTTAGCAATTCAGCATCCTACTGGACACTCACCACACGCGCAATTCAAGTTCTAATTTAATACGACACTGAAAGTGCTGTGTAAAGATTCACCATTTAAAACACGGGTTCCTAGAAAATATCGGCACAGATAGAAAGTATTTTGTATCAAATGATTAAGTGATTTCCTTCTCTCGTGATATTATTTCTTTTCTTTAGTACTTTCACTGTTCCGTTCACTGTGTCGGGCTTTATATGACATGTGAGCACTGACCATAATGAGTTCTTTCACACACCAAAGGTCAGCGGCATCACTTACAGAAAGAGAAGGACCCCCCAAACACTCACTCAGTCATTTACCTCACTCCCTATCAATTATTGAAATGCAGTTGTCAGTTGAAAAGCCAGCCAGACTTTCCGTTGATCTGTTTGATGAATATTTCAGCTGACAAACAGGCTACCTGACACTGTGCTCCAAATCAATGTGTGGTTGGCCACAGTCATGCACATATGGATGCACATGTATATACAGTTACAGTGTTGTTGCTGTAGTTGTTACTATTCTCTTCCAAATGTGTATTTATTGTTTATCTACATTCATTTCCCCATTGGGTACGATACAATACAATAAAATGTAACACTTATGTACTTTTACTTTACTAGATCTTAAAAGCAGGGCTTTTATATTTAGGGTGTCTTTCCAAAATTGTATTTACAAAATGTATTTAGGTACGTATTTATGAACATTATAATGTAAAACAGGAGAAAACAAGAAGGTTTGTTTAGTTCGAGCCCCGTTTGTTACTTCAGCACTCCACATGTCCCACTATGATCTGGTCACAGTGTTCTTGACACAAACCACAGGGGGAAAAGTCAAAATGTGTTCCCTGTCGTCCAGCAATGTGTCTGTCAGGATAAAATGTCTGCACAAGGCATAACAAAAAAATTTAAAATCCAATATTTCCACAGACTTAACATACATTTCAGCGAGAAGCAGAGTAGAACGGCACATTCTGTGGAAGTATCGGATGTAAAAGTTGGCTTTGCCTCGGGCAAACATTTTACCATTCCATGCAGAAAGCGGACATCTGTGAGATCAGAAAAAAAAAATACCTTTGAAGACGCCACCCACTGCTGGAAAAAAAAAGAGCAAATTGGCAAAAATAGGCAACGCAAAGTGTGACAATTTATGTCTTTAAGCATTTTTTATTTCACTGTATCATGTGAAAAGCAACACCATGTAGTCACATCTTGCATTCAATAAAGTCACTTGACCACAGCATGAAAGAGGAGCCAGCCGAGCTCTGGTGAACTGGTGATGTGTTATTTATGTCACGCTCAGTTCAAAAGCAGCCTCTCTGGAGGAGACACACCCCATAAATTTTCCTATGGCCCCTATGAGCAGGTCAGGAAGGCACCAATATTTCCTCTTTATTAGAAACAACAGAAACAACATGCAGCCATAAAAAGGGAGCTCAGAGGTGAACCTGAAACACGGGGAACGGCACTGAAAGCATGCTGCTCTGAGAGCTGAGGACTATAGTCGCACACTCCGGTCCTCCCAGCCTGCTTCGTCCATATATTGGTGCATTTCCTAACTCTCACATGGGTGACTCACAAACTCCCCATGCTTCATCACAGGTCAACTTGGCGATGAACTTTAAAAAGGAAGGTGTAACAAATGGTCGCGGCCTCTCAGGCAATTCATATCGGCTGAAGTGCCATAACCCTCTACATATCCTGACCTCAATTTGGAGTCTGCGTGTTGAAGGCCCATCTGAGGGAGATGGTATCGATCTGAGCAGGGACTCTGGCAGCGTCAATAAACAACAGGCTCCAGGCTTCAAGGCTGAGGAGACACGTCTCTATTTCAGCCGGAGGGTTCGCATCTGGATACCCGAGTTGGGACGTGGCCCTGGACAGATGGTGGGACGCGATTTTTCCTCGCTGAACTCGCAGCAGGTCCGGCTCAATTGTGGGAGCAAACCCAGAGATAACTTCCTTACTGTTGGTTATATCAAGGTAAATAAGGCCTTAAACCACCACACACACAGTATTACTTTGAATAATCACCATTAATGTTGAGGGACATGGTAAATAGAAAGCTACCAAGTAACAGTCGATATCTGTGAGGAGGATCGATGCTTAACCAGCAGCAGACAAATAGTGTTTCAAGACCTTCTATATCAGCATTACAGTGAAGGAGGACAGTGCTGACTTTGGCTCATTAATCAATAAACACAACAAGCCAACCAATACATTTGACATAGACTAATGAAATAATAATCATCATTAGATGAGGAGGAAGAGGAGGAGGAGGAAGAAGCAAACACAGGCTGTGTTTGCACACTTTGTTGCACACACAAAAACAGCCAAATCGGAAATTAAAACTATAGTGAATAAGTAATGGGCAATCTAGCTGGACAATTTTGTTGCTGTCTTGTTTACTTGCTTTTCCCTCTTTGCTGAGAAAGTTAAATATGTGTGTCTCATACATTCAGAGTCAAACTGAGCTCACTTTGCACTAAGCAGCTTGTCAATAGCAAGAGAAGAGGCACAGGGTAAGAGAGGAGGTCTGATAAAATGGCTTTTAATTACCAGACAGTGAATGCTGGCCTTCCTTTTCCACTTTCTCCTCACAGCTAAGTCAGGAGTTTGATTTCTGATAATGTGGATTGCTGACTGGGCTTCATCCTGGTTGCCCCTAAAGCAGAAGGACCTAATGTCAAGTCCGATGAGAGCGTGTTTGACAAAGTGCCATATAGATCCTCTGCTTTTCATCAGAGTGCAGTGCTGGTGGAGGCATTAATCAGAACGCTTGATAGCCCGGCTTTGTTTTCCCTTTTACTCTCCTGTAACAATTACGGCACAGTAATAATTCCATAGCATTATGTGGAAATCAATGGGTCTTTAGCCCGGCTGTTGGTACAGGTGTAAGACATTAGATAAGTGCAGATCGATATGCAATGGCCTTGTACCCTTTGTGTGTGTGTGTGTGTATGTTTGACAGTTGATAATAGACCGACAAGCAAATAGATATTTGATAGATAATTAGATAGATAGATAGATAGATAGATAGATAGATAGATAGATAGATAGATAGATAGATAGATAGATAGATAGATAGATAGATAGATAGATAGATAGAGAGTGGTGGAATGTACATTTACTCTATTGTTCTATAGTTTTATATATTTTGTACTACTACAATTATAATTTGACAATTCAATAAGTAGTTCCTTTTAGGGTTAAGAAAATATACTACAATTATATAATTCTAGAAGCTCTAAATCAAGGATTCTGCATCTCCGACTTTTGATATTTAAAAAAAAATGTTGCTGATAATTCTCCTGTATTGCACTTTTACTTTAGTAGAACTTTAAACGTATACTTTTACTTTGTAATCCAGTATTTTATCAACCGATAAAGAAGTTCAGCCGTAGGTCAGCCGGCAGTGGAGACTTTTGTTTCAGCAGGCAGTGAAATTCATCAATGAGCGCGTCTCATTGATATTGTTTTAGTGCCACATGTCCAGCCCGACCTGAGCCACAGGGACACAGAAACAAGTCTTAACAAGTTCTAATCACTACACAGAACCATGCAGTCAACAGACTATATAGGTATCAGCTCTGTGAGCAGAGCGCTGTAAATTAACAGAAAAAGAGACTTGGTTGTGCACAGGGATCAATGTCTTGTTCTTGGAACTGCAATCAGTGCTTTAGGGTGAGCGGGCAGGAAGACTGATGCAGATCCTCAATCATAAGGCCGTAATCAACAACTGTTTTAAGTGCCCCTTTATTTTACATTAAATTATACACTAATGACTCATGCGTAGTGGAAACATTTAAATACCAATGCTGTGTTAATATGAAGTGAAAGGGGAAGGAACCTCTTTGAATACTTGAAAAGCCACGGCCGTGAGGGTGCATACTCCTCCGCACACCTCCTCCTTTTTAAAATGAGTTTAGCTCAGCTGTGTTGCCAATATGGTGGAGGAGCCTTGTCAATTTCACATCTGTGAGAGTAAGGACCATTCATTGAATTTTCAAATTTCTGAACTTTTACAATAGTTATCTAAGGTCAATTATAAAAAGAATATTCACCCATTATATACCTACCCATTATGCCTTCTGAATGACATTGTACACTTGGAATTGCACTCTCTTTATTAGACTTAAACTCAAATCAAAACGGTCCAAGGTGACAATAATCTCTTTACATGATGCATTGAATAATTTGAATTCGGTATAAAAGGCTGAGTTGGACATGCACGTAATGTCATCCAGTGGTTGCATCCGTCTACTTTTCTTTGCAAAGCTTTTTAGTATCACTCTTCCTATAGTCCACATCACATTAGTAACTAGCGTGACCTCTTGGTTTAGTCAGAAGTGAATAATGACAACAACAGAAACATATTCCATTATTTACAACTCAATACCTCTTTTGAATACATTCAAAAACGTTTTAAATCATTAATATTTTCAGCACATTTGTTATTGGGGTCTTCCAAATGTAGTGGAGTACAAGTATAAAGCAGCACAAAATGAAAATACACAAGTAAATGTACTAAGTTATTTTGCACGAAACATCTATTTTACATCAGACCTTTTACTCGACAGTAGATAGCAGTGTTTTGAGTGCCTACATTGATGGAAGTCTTTTATTTTGAAATTCCCTGAGCGGATGTTGATTCGGAAGCGCTTTTGGAGCGGTTGTGTTTTCCTCAAAACTAGCTTAATGGCTAAATATCGCTGACAACACAGCGTACAACTTTGTCACAGGTTCTTAACAAATAATATATTTACAGTTATAGCTCACCCTCTCATCCGGTTATGACGTTAAATCTGCGCCTCACTTGAGGAAAGTGTCTGGACTGAGCAGGATGCGAGCGTGTGTGTGTCGTCAGCAAAACACACACTGCAGGAAATTAGCTTGTTAGCTTAGACAGCCAAGTGTTAGTATGCGGCTCGAGTTTCCCTCTTTATGCTCGTACTCGATGTAAATAACCTCTGCGCAATGGACACCGGGGCAATAGTGATCCGTATAATAACGCCGGCAGGGGACATGGACTCGGCCGTTGACTGTCCATCTCTTCTGAACTTCAACGACTTGCTGGTGAGTCTCCAACATGCCAGACAGCTGAGTTAGCTCACCAACATTTAATGCAGTTGTCACTTTAAAACAGACCGTCATTCAGTTTGAATGTGACCCTTTCGGTTTCTGTGTCTGTAACACTCAGTGACTTCTCTTTTCGCATCAGTTTACGTGAATGTGTTCAACTTCATGCTGCATTTTGTTATTGTTCCTGTTTTATAATGCACTCCACAATTCACGACGTATTTCAGGTTGCAATAAGAGATGTCATCCCTGAAGCCACTGTCACAGCCTTTGAATGTAAGTGTCTCATACTTGTGTTACTTAACAGCATGTATGACACCCGAAAGGTTGAAACCATGTTGCTGCTTTTCTTTCTTTGTGTTCCTAAAAGTGATGTGTACAGTTTCAAAATGGGTGACTTAAGATGACTTAGGTTTACAGTTTTTATATGGAATGAGTTACATGAGCGATAATGTATTTGCTTTTGCACATGTACACAAGGCTGCTCTGATCTCTTACCCTGAATAAAATCAATCAACCTTAATTTGGCCTTGCACCTTTCATACAGGATAGTGCTTTCAAAGTGCTTAACAAGTGACTGACAAGCCAAAACTGAAAAAAAAAACCAATATCAATACATTTTAAAAATGTGTCAACTTAAATACAATCATTTACGTAAATAACTTTAAAAAAAAACATAAAATAATATTCCTGTTTATTAGGAATGTTCTATGAATTATGGCAGAATAGGTCATATATATATATTATTATTATTATATATTCTCCATATTGTAAGCACGTTAAACATATATCGCAAAGTCAAGATCATAAAGGTTTAAAAAAGTCAAATAATCACTCAATTCTTCTTTTCTTTTGTCTTCCAACCAGCCGTTTGGACTTTGAATGAATCCAGATTTATGAAAAAAAAAAAGCATAACTTTTGCTTTGACTGTTGGCTTTGATATTGAAAGCCGTTCGTCTTGTATTATTTTGTTCTGAATTTTTGCAATCCACATTTTAAGAGGCTTCTGTGTTTTTCAGATGAAGACGAGGTGGGGGACAGAATCACTGTAAGAAGTGATGAAGAACTTAAAGCCATGTTGTCATATGTAAGTATATTAAAGAATCATGTCACGCATCTATCACACAAATTGCATCACAGATTTTCTTTTCCAAATATTTTTATGTTGCAGGTGTCTTTAGATGGTTATTTCTTCATTAAAAAGTATTTCTGATGAAAGCTGTCCACTTTAAGGTTGGACTTCACTGTTTTGACATCCGCTGTTTGTCTGAACACCTGAAATCTCTGTTGACGGTTTTTCTGTGCACCTTTTTCAGTCCAGACTGTTTCATATTGTATAGGTTTTAAACTACTCTGAGGCAAATTTGTGATTTTCCACTTCTACCCTGACTTTGTAGCTATCTGCAACTAAACAAACTATTAAGACCCATATCGCCTCAACCAGTGATGTCTTAACCTCAGGTAAAAAAAAAACCTAAACAGTTTATCTGTATTTTTAAGCAACACAGATGTACACACTTCCACTCCGCATTCAGCTCCTCCACCTAGTGCTGTACATTTTCATATTCCACCATACTTACTGTTCACGCCGCGGACAGTAAGAGTAATGGCGTGTAATGTGTTTCTCTACGAGGTACACTGAAAGCTAAATGAACTGTCAATTTTTATTATTTATTATTCAGTACTTAAAGTTTTGCCTCATTAAAGCGCGAGGCCCCCTGGGCCGCTGAATTGTTCAAAATCTACTTTCATCTGTGGATGTCTTTTACCCCCCATCAGCTCACAATGATGCTGCTGGAGCCACAGGCACAATTTACACTCCTTGTTTTTTGTCCATTTCTATCATCTTTGCTTTTTAATCATTAAGTAGCATAGGGTAGCGGGGTGATTAAGCAAAAAGAGAAAGCTATGCATTGTGAAACAGAGATGGATAAAGTATTGACCTCGGCCATCTTCATTATTCACAAATCCGGTTGACATGTTTTTAAGGTTCTTGCAATTTTGACTTGATGTGATCCGTGTGCTGTTTATCCTGTTGAATGGAAAGGAGCTTTCAATATTTACATTCCCTGTGTTATTTTTTATTGCAACCAATGTTTTTTAACCTGTCCCAACCTTTTTGAAATGGGCAGGTATTTTACAAAACTGGTTATTGGATAAACAATCTGCCAATCAAGCGCTCACCAAAGTGAGTGGGGAGGAGAGCAAAAACACTCTTTTCCATGGAGAAAAGCCCTTAGTGCCGTTCTTTGCACTTTGACTAAAGAAATGCTCTCCAGTTGTAGTAAAACTCATGACATGATTGGAGCATCTGCGGTAACTTCTTCAGGAGCCGCCGTTGTTGTTTTGAACAGTTGCTTCTCTGTGACGTCTCTTGTCTTTAGCCACGTAGCTGCTAGTAGCTTCTCACCGCTTCGTTTTCTGGTTTACACGAATGCATTACTTGAAGCTTGATCAGCTGGGTTTTCATATTATATGTGATCTTGTGATTCTTGCGTTACATTGTGACATCACGTGAATTCAGCAAGAGAGCAAGACAAATAGTTTTGTGTTGTTAAAAATATATCTTAATCTGTAACAGTCGGGATGGCAAACATGCTACAGTGGGGTTGTGATGCTGCAGTGCTGTTCTTTCAAGAAATGTACAAATTAAAATAGACTTTGGCACTTTAATCCTCATGGTTGAATGCACTTATTGTAAGTCGCTTTGGATAAAAGCGTCAGCTAAATGAAATGTAAAATCCTGAAGCTAATTTCATACATGATCAACCAAATATCAGTGATAGTCACCACTACACTACTACTAACAGAACAACAATTAATATAACTAAAACTAGTGTGGGGTAATGTGGAGGAAATCAAACATTACAATCTTTTTGACACAATATTGTTATTGCGGCAACATTATAAGATTTTTGATGAATAATAAGTAATGTGGATATAATGGTTACATGGGTAAAAGGCGAGAACTACATCACTTTACTGTACATGCAGCCTTTGAAACCGGAAAAAGATAATACTTCTGCAATGTTACATTTCTACAATTTCCAAAATCTAATATGATGTCCAGCCTCGTGTCATTATATCGATATGTTATAGGTGCATTGCCCAGTTCGAACTAAAACAGCTTCAAGCTACAACTGGAGCCATCAGTGTCACTGGTGTTCAGTTTATGGCATGTGACATCAGTTAATTTTGTTAAATATTGAATATTTAACAAAACACAGGCTACAAAAGACATGCAGTATTATTTCATTTTGCAATGCGTAATGTCATCTTATTGTCCCAACACATATTTGTTCTTTATTCGGATGATGTGACATGTCTTAACGGCATATTCATTTAAGACCCTGACCCGCAGCGCAAATATTTAGCATCCACAACACTGCACTGCCTCGTCTACAGATTTCAAAAAGCCACAATTAATTTTTGCCAAACAAATCCAGGACTGTAATGGCTTTCTACTCCTTGCGGGACAGGCAAGTGCACAAAAAGCTGCTGATCACCTGAAAAATACTGGTCTCTCTAAAATATAATTTACACTAGTCGAGTACTTTAAATGTCTTGAGCAAGGTTTATGCATTTCAGCAGTCATTTGCATTTGTACTCGGAGGATTTTTTCCGTGTTGTAGTTGTTTGCTGTGGTTGCCATTTGGCCTCCGTAGAGACCTCAGTGGATTTTTTTGCCTTAGTGTTGTTAATTCCAGGTGAGCAGACAGCCATTATGTGAAATTAATAGGAATTAAGGGAAACCTGCATGTTAGGTGAAAGGTTGGATAATTCATTAGAGTCTCTCATGGTTGCCTCTTGTGTGTATGTGTTTCGGTGTGTGTGGATGTTTTTGGATAATTAAATGATAAACGCTTAGCCAGACTTTTAAATATGCTCTACATGTGTTTCTTCCTTAGTCGAGATCTCTGCTTTGACATTGCCTCGCGAAAAAATTCACGCTCCTGGTTGCTGAGCAAAATTAATGCTCAAATTCAGCACTTAATTAACGTGAGTGTGCAGAGGGCATTTATTGTGAAAAGTATCCCCCATCACTGAGAACATTGATTGCTACATGCTCCTGTGAGACCCACTAGTCTTCCAGGCATCTCTAATCATTGTTCGACACCTTGAAAGACAGACGCCCCTGTTCAAAGTTAAAGACTGGCCTGTGTCAGGTACTAAAAAAAACATGTGACTTCATCCGTTCCTCGCTCAGCTCCCCCTGGAGGTAGTGGCTCTAATTCCACCATTCTTACTCCCATTTCCCCTTCGTCTGCTAATGATGATGAGACCCACTCTCTGCTCTCGCTCTCCCACTTGTCCCTTAAGGCTGAGCGATGGTATTTGGGATCGGACACTGTTTAGTTATTGGCCAACAATGGAGAATGTCTTTTAATAACACACCTACTACAGATTAGGTGGTAATTGCAGCCTTAATCAATAAGCTAGCTGAGCGGAAAATTAAAGGTACGTGGAGCCCGACCCCCCCCGCCCCAACACACATCCTCAACACACACAACATGGTTTTTGGTATTAGGCCCATTGTTCAGATGTGGCCTAGTGAAAACGCTGGAGGGCGAAAGCAGAGGGCTAGGAGCGAGGAGGGATCTGACAGTGATAAATAGGCCTTTTAATAACAGCTGTGCCACTTGGGTAGCCATTCTGATCCATTCCCATCCAAGCCGGTCCCACCGTCCTCCCTCCCTCCCTACCTCCCTCCCCCACAATGAGGGAGCAAATTTACATATCGCAGTGATGACTTGGTAATTCATACCGGACTGTAAATGAAACACAATGAACACAAGTCCATGTGGACCACATAGAGACATCTTCTAAAAGTGTCTAACTGTGATGACGTCTTGCTGTTCGTTTTTGTTGGTTTGAAGCTGGAAAAAGGGGACACACACACACACACAAACACACACAAACAGAGTTTAACAGATGGTTTGGTTAACTGAAACATCAATTATTGCATTGCCTTGGCAAGCGTCTGAGAGGCCCCTGTGTGTGTGTGTGTGTGTGTGTTTGTGTGAGTGTGTGTGTGTGTGTGTGTGTGCGTGCGTGTGCGCGTGTTAGTCCTGTAGGATATGAGTGTTTGGTGAGCTGTTGACCTGGAGGAGAAAAGGGTTAATGCTACACTCCTTCAGTACAAGCCCACAGGGCTTTGGTCCTCATCGGCAACAGATTTCCGCACAGCATGTTCACATTCTGGGAATACTGTAGATTAATTCTGACGTCATTTAAATAAACATTTTGTGTGTGTGTGTGTGTGTGTGTAAACATGTGATAGTCGGTGTGGTGGTTTGTCAAACTTACCAGAGCCTTTCTTCATCCGTTTCTTTTACAGTCATCCTTTATTAATGAAACCAAGTATATTTAAGTTCCATAACGTGTAATTATCACTTCCAACCACTATTGTTCTCAATTTTTCAATCTCTATTTTCCGCCCTTCTTTTCCCCCTTTAGTACTTCAACACAATGAATGAACAACGCATCAATGGGCTGCTGCCGGACCCTCTACAGATCTTTCCACGAGGTATGGAGTGACATGTTACAGTTTATCATGGCTTGGTACTGCTTAAAGGCTCAATGGGTCTTCGTAATTAAGGTGTTGACAATTAATCACAAGCAAAATTTAAATATATAAACATATTCACACTTTCCTAGTTAGAAATTATTAAACCAAAATATGGGTAAATGTGTTATGCTGTGTTCAAACACAAGTAAACGGGAGCATTTGGTTGCTTGCAGTAACAATGCAGCCTCTGGAAAACATTAAAATTCAGTGGCTCATTCTGTTATTGTGTTGGCAGTCATTTATAAATCTACATGTCTTTTGCTCCAAGGACATTGAAGATGCAAGCGTGTGTTCAGGCCAAGCCTTACCCAAATCTCTGACGTTGTCTATAGTTTCTCCCCGAAACAGATTTTGACTGAGTGCTTTTTTTCAATCCATACGATTTCTATATCTTCGTGTAGTTTTCTCACCACTCAAAGTCGAGCATAATCGCTAACAGGCCCCACGGGCAAAGTTTACTGTCTCCTTTACCCTGTATCTCTTATGATCGTTCTGTTTTCTCTTACTGCATGAATCTGTTTCCTTCCTTCCTTCCTTCCTTCCTTTCCTACCTGCTGTCTCAAGAGCCCAACATCTCAATCGCTCTCTTGTCTAATTTCAGAGTAAACCTCATTTCATTTCATTTTTACTTTCTTTTTTTCTTCTTCTTTCTTTAAAAAGAACTGATTCCTTTTCAGCACATTTGTAAATGGCCCAGTGATGTGTTCTACAATCTAGTCAATTACTGTTTCAGCCGGCAAGACTCCAGGGATCCGGAACATACATGGCCTGAAGGTACCTATCTCAATAATTGTTTCAGCTGCCTTACACGGAGAACAAGAGGAGGTGGGGGGGGGAAGTTGAGGCAAATGGATTGGTAACGCTGTGTTCCACTTATTGAAATGTCAATTGAAGTCAAGGCTCTCCTTTTCTTTCACTCATTCTCTTGCTTTCCCATGTTTATGTATGGGGGCGGCTGCAGCGGAGCTCGTCGCTCCCCTTCATTTATCTCGAGTGTTCTTGGTACCTATCCCGGGTCAGGCATTTAAAAGCAAGGTGCTGTGCTGAATCCTTGATCCCGACCCTCCACCCTCCTCCCCTCGACAGTGTTATGATCCTCACACTCCATATGATAAGGAGAACATCAGCTTTGGTTAAAGCAAAAACTAAGTCACCAAAAAGATGCTTTTGTTCAACCATGAAATTGTCATTTCAAAGCCCCCCTCTGCCATTTACAAATGGCCTTCCGCAGAACTTCCCATTTTATGTCAGCCATATGTTGCTATTGAAACTCCTTGCTAATTACCATGGGTTAAATGACTTGACACCTCCTCCATCTCTCCAGATGATCCATATTATATTCATCTCCATTTCAATGATAATTTCACCCCTCCTCTCCAAACACTGAAAGTGTTTTATTCAATGTATCCTCTGAGGAGCTTTGGTAACAACTACTGAACGGTGTCAGTTTTTTTTTCAGGTCAAGGGTCTGTTTTGATAAAATGATGTTTTCCAAAAAACCTGAAGTCCTTTCGTAATCTTTCCCCCTTTTTTCTCCTGTTTTAATATCAAAGTAATTGGCTGAGGGGAGTCTTGTGCACTGTTTAAATTAGGTCTTCCTGGGCACTAATTAAAGAGAGAATCCCTGTGCTTTACTGGACCCAACACATCGGCCCTTTGACCTCAATTAAATGAGTTATTTTTAGTATACCCTTTACAGGATCTTGTCTCTTCTGGGTTGAGTACAGAGGTCTTTGTTGTAAACGTTTATGCAGATGAATAAATGTAAAGAACAATGTTCCAAGCGAGGCATGGCCTTTTTTTTTTTACACCGTGGTAGCCGATTGGTTGCAACGCATCCTCTCACAACGCAACATCCCCAGTTGATTCCAGCCTCGGGACCTGCATGTCTTACCCCTCTCTCCCTCTCTCTTTTTCTCCCCTTTGCCTCTGCACCGTTATCCGTCCAATAAAAGGCGAAAATGCCAACGAAAAAAAAACAACCCAACAACTTTATTGTCCAAATCTGTTTTTATCTGTCTCACTCCCTTCTGTTTTCACCCATATTGTTGTTCTTTCATGCAAATATATTTGTGCTTTTCCTTCCTTTTCCCCTTCTGCCGTCTGTCATCCCTTCACCTCCTCGATGTGGACACCTCTGTCTTTCTTCTTTGCCTGCTTCTCTCATACGAAAGCCAATTAACCTCCAGGCTGAACTGAGAGCTTGTGTTGTGTTATTGTTCATTACGGGGGTCTGGCCATATGTCTGTCTGTCTTTTGGCCTTGACCACTCTGTGTGTGTGTGTGTGTGTGTGTGTGTGTGTGTGTGTGTGTGTGTGTGTGTGTGTGTGTGTGTGTGTGTGTGTGTGTGTGTGTGTGTGTGTGTGTGTGTGTTTTTTTGCGTGTGTCGTTTCACATTTTTGGTGTTTTGGTTTCCCCACCTCCAGGTTAACACAAGACCGAACACAGCCAACGACTGCACTCATGCCATCCCAGACTCCATGGCCAACAACAGGTGAGCTGGCTGAGGCATGAGGAGCATGTGTGACACTACCCGGAAATAAACTCCAGCCGGTTTGGTTGACAGATGAGTAGACGGATATCTGTGATACCTGCGTCAACTGTGCTGTGTTCCTTCCTTCCAGCTTAAAAAAATCTTCCGCGGAGCTGAAGAGGATCCTGACAAATGGGCAGGTGAGCCTTAGTGTTCAGTTTAAGTAGAATTTGACCGCACACTGCTCCTGCTCTCGCAGTAGTTTCCACTGACTAGAAAGACATTCTCTCTGGTGGTTGGCTCCTGCATTTGTGTTCTTTGATAACACATGTGGGCATGTTATACAGAGTGTGTATTTGGTTATTGTCTCTTCACTACAGGGGGTCTGTGTGTTTCTAGGATCAAGCGTCCTACAGTCCTGTTTCTCTTTAATGAAACTCTCTCTCTCATATACACACACACACACACACACACACACACACACGCACACACACACACACACACACACACAGGCTAGTGTGTCAGGGAGATAATTAAGGCACGTCCTCTCAGGTTTCTGCTATAACACAGTGAACTAATAGAGCTGTTTACTCCCCTCTCCTCCATCTCTTCTCGTTCTCTTCACCTCCCTCCTCTCACCACGTTATCAAATCAGTTGAGGCGGACTGAGAGGGAGACATGCGTGTGTGTAGTGTGCATGCACTCTCACATGCATGTTGTCATGCCTGCCTCTGTCTTCACAAAATATGTTTTGACAGCCCCACATTGACATCGTATCAATGTCAATCATTAAGCGCCACACACACACAAATGGTGCATGCACGTGTTGAATGGAGTGCCTCAATGCAATAGATTATGATCCTTTTTCACCAAACATTGTAACATTCTGCCCATTTTGGATGCAAAGATAAACAGGCATTTTCCTAGAATATAATATTTATATTCTGTGTAAATTAGGGTACATTATTAGGACAACTTTTTTTGCAATTATACATTTCCATCTATTGATAGGATATATAAAATATTGATGTAATGATAAAGCTTTTAAGTTTTAAAATCATAGTCCTCAATATGTTGACGTGAATGTAAAAACTTTTTCTTTGGCAGCGATGGGATGTATTTAATGTTTACATTTCAAATATGGCACAACATTTAACATTTACTTAGATTTTATTTTACTGGTGTCACTTTACATGTTTTATTCAATCATAGTCGCGGTAGTTACTGTTGAAATACTGAATAATTTTCACTCTAAAACTTTCAGGATTAACAATACATAAACTTTTTGGAGAATATGAAATTAATTAGTTTATAAAATATTTGCAGAATGAGAATAAGTACGATATTTAGTTTTTTTTCCACATTTTTATAAGACTTAATTTTAAACATGCAATTTTATAACTGAAAAATTGCATGTCAGTGTCCATTTTTTCCATAATCTCGCTCTCTCACCCTCTTTGCCTCAGCTGTGAAGTTACACACATTAGCCACTGGTTGCATGTCTTTTCATGTTATAAAACCTGAGTGCCATTATTGTATACATCTGTATCTCCAGATAAATGCTCAGGATATCCACTACCAGGAGCAGCTTGGCCATGGAAACGGAGGCACAGTTTACAAGTAAGTCTTTGCTGGTTCCAAGGCCAGCGCACACTGCTGACACCGAGATACTCTTCAAAGCAAGTGAGATGGTCTGAATGATTTATTCAGTGGGGGTTAAAGCCTCTACAGTGCAGAATATGAAGGAAGAATGTCGCCATTTTTAGACTGACGAGTGTGATGCCATTCTTGTCTTTTCATATTTTTCCTGTTTCGTTTTTATGACCGGCCCATCGCCCTGCAATAGGGTTCTGTGAAGGGTTCCCCATTGTTCACCACCCTTCCTTCGTTCCTCCATCTGTCCATTTATCTCGCAGTGTTCGGTGTGACATCTATCAGGGTGGTTTGTGTCTTTACCTTCATTTATTTATTCTGGTTTGAAGGTTGCAAACATATATGATATTGATTTGGGGCTGTAAAGTATGACAGCAATTGACCTAATCTGTCTATAGTTCCGCACATTACCTGCCACGATGGGAGAGCTCCATCCTCTCTGGCTAGACAAATGTATTACTGCCCTGCTGGCGTTATGACAAGGTTGGCATTTGTGTTGCTCGCTCTATCCTTCTTTTCCCCACCTTGTGTTTTCCCCTTCTCATCAATCCTCAGCTATTGAGCTGTTTTATTGAGATTGAAGTATTGATCACTGCTCAGACTGACCTTGACTTGACAGAGTGGTCTGCTTCCCACAGTCCCCAGCAAACCCAGTAAATGTCTTATCCAGCAAATCTTCAAAACTGTCGTTTTTTTATTTATTTTTGCCTCTCTTCCCAACCACCTTTTACTGTTTTATGACTTTAAGATAGTTTCATTAAGAGCCAATCTTTCATAGTTGTAGGAGGGTCAGATTGCGTATCAGTTTGACACCAAAAATGGTTACACTGCAGTGGGGAAGGCTAATATTGCAAACCCAACAACTTCTCAGTCAATTTAGTCCAGGAAAAAATCCATATGCTTTGGTGCTGAAAATTTTATGGTTGGAAGGAGAATATAAAAAAAAAATGCAATGAAAGAAACCCAGCCTGTTTGTTTGTGCTATTTTGATGTTGTAGAATGTTCTATGCTTATTTTAGTTGAAGGTTTTCTTCATGATATTCAGCACATTATTATAGCAGCAACAACTATTTGCTATGTAAAGATAAAGTGGAGTAATGTCTACCTGAGTGGAGAAGTGTTTGTGTGTGTGTGTGTGTGTGTGTGTGTGTGTGTGTGTGTGTGTGTGTGTGTGTGTGTGTGTGTGTGTGTGTGTGTGTGTGTGTGTGAGGGGGGGGGGGGGGGGGTAATCCAAGCCTCTCTGTGCTTTTATTTATGTTGCCGGGCTAGAAGCGAGTGCCTGTGCGGTTACAGCTGATGATGCTTTTTTCCGGCCGACGGTGCTATCGCGGAAACCCTAGCTCCAACTCCCCCCTTCCGCGTCAACAAATGCTTGTTTTTTAAACTTCAAGGGTACCTGTTAGTCATTGTGCAAGCCTGTCATAAGAGCAGTGGGTTTTTGCTTCCCAAACTACACCAACTGCATCCCTCCCGGTCTGCCGATGGCTTTCTGCTGAGTCAGCAGTAGCTTAGCCAGCACCACTTGTGTTCTGGGATTCTTTTTTTCCTCTGCAAAAGTTGTAAAAACAGTTCACTCATACACCCAATCGCCAACATGACACAGAAGAGGCTAAGCTTGTGGTTGAAAACTAAAATCAGACTTTCACAATTACCAAACGCCGTCCAGCAGCATCAACTGCCCTTAGATCCAATTCAAGTACAGAACAGTTGACATGTCAGCTGCTCCATCAACCCAAGTGTCTCAACATAGTTACTGAAGACCACAGTTCAGATCTACCCTGCACTCTGCTTGTCCAAATCACACACACACATGCACTTTATGGACATCCCTGCATGACCTCAAATGTTTACAAAATTTCAATCAATATATAACAACATATATGAAAGTCATCTTCTGTCAAATAAATCATGGGGAAATCATTTTTTACGCTGAACAGTCTGCTGACATTGTCCAATCGAGTGCACAAAGAGGAGAAAACTTTAAGTGTTAAGGATAGAGCCAAACTGCCAAGCGCTTCGTTAGAAAAAATGTATTTCTTACTTGAAAATGCTTGCAACATGGTCTGCTGATTGACACGGTCATGATTTCTGGAAAGAGACATTACTGTGGAGATTTTTGAGGATTTTCCAGTTTTTTCGGGCACTTTGAGCAATGCAACCTGAATGCCACCTAGTTCCATTATGTAAGAGAGACGGCAGACATCACTACGGCCGATACGTCCAAAACTAGGCAGCTCGCTCCAAAACAAGCTCGATTAAAAAAATACTGTCTGCATAATCATCGAGGGCAGGTTTCCTGCTTGCTTCGAAACCTATTCCCTGTCCTCTTCAGCCTCTACCATATGGTGCAGCTTATATTAGGCCTATCATGTGTGAAAACACTACCAAAGGCTCCCCACCTTTTAACCTCTTAGCCCATTTATGACCCAGAGCCATTTAGACTCAATTGGATGTTACCAACACCACGGCTCTCCATAACCACACGCTGACCTAGCCATCCATCAATGTCGGCCTTTGTTTTTTATTACACACTCTCTCAGAGGTCCATCTTGTCCAGCAATCTAACTGACTCTTTGGCTTATAAATACAATAACAAGGACACACAGGCCGTTCCTGTTACTCATGGCTCCAGCAGTGCAATTAAAACCGGCGAATTTGCCTGACTGCGACTGTGGTGACATCTACTTAGACACCCACGGCTGTTCCTTCAGTCTCTCGGCCCATTTTCTCCATTGATTTAGTTTTTTTCTCACTTCATTGATTAGACTGTATATTGAAGGACCAAAGCGCTTTGTTAATTTGGTTGTAACCTAGTATCTCGTATCCAGATATGTTCAGATTGTGTCTCCAGCTAGCTGAATGGAACTGTTACACCAGGTATCATCTTAATAATTTGTATAGCTCTTGATTATGGGTCGACTTTTGGCTCTTTGATCATTTCTCCAGACAATTAGGCTAAACTATCGAACGGTTAGGAGCCTTTAAAAGTAAAGTCTGAAGCCTGGTTGAAAAAAATAAAATAATACATTCACCGACAACATCTTTAAAATCCAAGATTTTGTGTTTTACAGCCTCGAGCTAAGTAAATCATTTTGGAAATGATGTGACATTTTTGAGTATTTGGTATCCGCTGGAGGTTCGTCTGAAACAATGTGCCAGTTATTGTTATATTAACTGTGAAACCTACAATAAAGATGTAAAAAAACACAAAGTATACAAAGCTAAAGGTGCTTTAACACTTGCCTGTTGGGGTTGCAAGATGTACGTACGTTTCGCGGCTCTTACTGTCCTTCCCTGTCAATAGTGACATTGACATGTCTTCCTCTGCAGGTCTTAACTGTCGCAGCTGTTACTCTCCTTTCCTGGAGGTGGCGCAATGTGGCATTTGTAGAACCGTGTCTAGAACGGGTCAGACGATGAACGAATACTACCGGACACCCTCAAAGTACAGAAATCCACAGCGTGTCAAGAGACAGTGATGTCAAAGTCCATTCATTAAGAATTAAGGAATGTTGTCGTTCACTTTTGTAGCATGGTAGGATACAAACAACTATCTTTTAACTTTGTTATTTGAGCTTCTCTGCCTCGCTGTGTCTCACGTGCTGGATAGTTTGCAAGCCTTTGTGTGTAAATTCATGTCTGCTCATGAGTGTCTCTAGGTTTCTGTCTCACTTGTGTCATTTAGGACGCTCATTATAGCCGCATGAGATGAGAGAGTCAGGGAGAGAGAAAGGCAGCCCGTCACTGTAAAAGTACCACGTTAGCCCTGATCCAGGAGGCCGGTGTCTCTAACCCACAGCCCCAACTTCACAGACAAAGAGAAGGGCCTATGAATACTGCATGATGGAGCTTTTATTACAGAGCAAGCTGGAGTGTAAATAAGATCCAGGCAATGGGGCACGTTTACTGGGGTCAGATCAAGGGAAGTGGCGGGGGGTGGCTATGTAACCTTGTCCCCATGTCTCCCGCTGTCACAAGCCTGTCACTGTAACTCATACAGGGATGCTCGGCCCTGAGGTGGTCAAGGGCAGTCTGAGAATAAAGCTTTAACAAAGCAGTAGTCACACCACATCTCCAGACCCTAAAAACATGCCCGTAAAGTATACGAGTTTAAACTTTGGGGTTTCTTAACTCTTGTACGTCGAACTTCGACATACATTTAATTATCACTGTATACAGATGAAAGCTGCTTTGTGAACATGCAGAACTATTGGGCCAGTTGTGCTTGAAGGGATATTTCAGGTCTTTAGAAGTGGGGTTGGATGACGTAAGCGTATTACCTTCAGAAAATGGCAGTCGGCATGCTCCCAGTTTGGAGAACGCTTAGGAGAGCTAGCATGGAAGTTTAAGTGTACACTATATTAAGAATATTACAGCCCTTTCTGATGAGGAACTAAAGCTATTTTATCCATTTTTGTTCTCTTCGAAGCCAATGGACTCTATTGACAAAATCAGTCATTTTACCTCGCAGAACACGGGAGTTGCTGGTCCACCGCTGCCTCCATCAGTTAAATGGTTTGTGTCATTGTGTGACTTTGGTGAATCCAAACTAACGTTTAATATCTTTGAAGAGAGAATAGTTATCGGTTACATTTCCCAGACAAAAGCGCAAAATGGAACTGTTACTCATGAAACCTCATTTAAAGTAATTCGAATTATCCCTTTTAAAGTTATAATACATGGATATTTCACTTCAATCTTATGTAAATCATTTTTAAGACACCAGCCTGTGAAGAAAGTTCCTCATGTGGACGGCTTTAATGTGTGTTTACTTTGCTCTAACGCGGCCAAAATGATTCAGAGACATCAGACAAAGGACTAGCAAATAAGCAATAATTTGAATAAACACGTGCTACTTTGAATGAGGCTACATGCAACAATTGTACACACTCTGACAGTCAGATGAAACTTGTGCGCATCCCCACGAACACGTGTTCAAGAAATAGTTGGATGCAGTGTTTATAACACTACCCCTGCGATCTTGCTTCAATTAACATCTTGATCTTAATTAAGAGGCAGCGCTCATGCTTAACTGATATCGATTGGAGCTTAAAGGAAGACGGAGACATCAAAATGCAAACAAGGCCGCCGGTCTTATGTGTAAAGAGCTCTTTCACACACAAAAAGATTACACTTAAGAATCAGAAACACTCACTAACTGCCTTGCGAAACAAATAAGCAACACCGTCCAGGGAGGTCCGATGAAGGCTTTTGGTTATTTCAGATACCTGAAGCTTGATTAGTATCTTTTCCATATTTTGTTGTGTATCTTTTATTTGTTAACTTTCGGTCATAGCTATCTTACTCCTTCAACAATCTCTGAAAAGTCTGCAACTTCTTTTTGACTTAAGTGAATGAAAGATGCGTAAACTGCAGCTTACACACAGCTACAGCCAGAAACCAGTGTTTGTTTTAACTGTGGGTAATTACCTGACATGGCACTAATAGGTGGCATTAATTAAAGGCCTGGGCCAGTTTTTAAGGTGTCTGGCCGAAGAGCAATGTGATCCTCCAATCTAAGACGCATTAATCACACCTTGCACATTCTCTCCAGAAGAACCACTGACAGACGAGTCGCCAGGTATCACGTTCACCAAGGCTGCTTGTAAGCTAACCGGCCGGTGTGACATGCGCGGCCCCCGCCTCATCCCCATCACCTGACAGCTGTTGGACAGTATTCGTCCTTGAGGATTGTGTGTTGAGAGGTACCGAGGTGTTGTCACCGGTGCCGTAAATGTACCTTCAAGGGCTGTAACTAAAGCCGATGTTTGGCATTAAGGAGTTTGATAATTAAATCATCACGGGGCCGGTCTGTGGCTGCTGCTTTACCTGCAACTCAAAACGCTGTCTGGAACATCGAGCGACAGGGCTGACTGGATCTGGTTTTGGGTCGTGACTTCTGACCTTTAACAGGAATGACAGAGGCATTTTGTCATGTTAATTTAGACTCTTTTGTTGCTCAGTAACTGGGAGACCTTTTGAGGTTTTATTGCATTGTCAACGTTGATGTACTTTCATTAACTATCGCTTGAACTTTATCCCCATGTTAAGTAAATTATTAGTACATTACATTAACAATTGGTGATCACGCTGATCAATATTAATTCATGTACCGGATCGGAACACCTTTTTTCTGAACGCGGTTTTCACTGAAGTGAAATGAGACCTACCTTTTTAATATATAAAATGTGCATATGATCAGAGCTCCTGATTGAAAAAAAAAATAAATAAGAAACTCAGGTTACTATTTGAATGAACTCTACAGTTTTGTTTCATATGGTCTTCTGCTTTGTCCCTGTAGAGCGTACCATCTTCTGGGCAAGCGGGTTTTAGCTGTCAAGGTGAGACCTCCTTCCATGTTGATCCTCAATAAGTGACCCTCAAGCTAGTCCACCCCATCTAAACCTCAAAAGAAGTTGTTATTGTTGTGTTTATTACAGGTGATACCTATTTATTTCTTCTATGTTTTTCATTACAGGTCATTCCCTTGGATATCACGGTGGAATTACAGAAGCAGATCATGTCAGAATTAGAAATTCTCTACAAGGTCAGTTTGACTGTTTCTTTCTCTTTTCCTCCACTGAATATTGCTGTCCTGTCAGATCTATTAATCAACCATGAGTCTTAACTAATGAAGCACCATTCATCGTCTCTGGTCTTACAATGTAAGCCAGGGGTCAGCGATAGATAAACACACAACTGACATACACGGGGACGAGGCATGCGAGTCAACTGATAACGGTGAATTTCTCTCTATGCACAACAGGAGTTTTCTGTTGCCTTTATAATGTACCATGAGCATGAAAACCCACTTAAACTGATCCTGAATGTATTGTGCGTTATCAACATGCAACATGAAGAAAGAGTTGGGGTCGACAACTCGACTAAGCTGAGCTCAGTATATTGATGCGTTTCTCCACAGCCTCACTTTAGTCTGTCTCCCAATGCAATGTATGTGATATCAAATCATAAGTACAATTGTTCATTTTCAAACAAAAACAGTCGATGGACTCGATGCACACATCCTCTCGTGTTGAGGATAAATATGCTGGCGCGCTCCATAACGATGACATCGTCTCTTCTCTTGATTGCAGTGCGATTCCCCCTACATCATCACTTTCTTCAGTGCCTTTTTCGTCGAGAACAGGATATCCATATGCACCGAGTTCATGGACGGTGAGTTGCTCGTCGGTTTAAGCCAGAGTGGATCGTGTGTTTTATCTTTGCTAGCCACAGCCGTGTAGAAGAGACGTTGGGGAGCTGTCCTCTGTCTCTCCAGCATGTATCCATTTACACTTCTGCAGATCAAGAGAACGTCTTATCGCCGTGAGCTGCTTAGCATGCCTGTGTGCTAAAAGCTACAAGGGCGTGATAAATCTTGACTTGAGTGCATTTGTAGGTGCATTTTTACGTGTGTTTCTGGATTGGTGTGAGATGGGGGACTGTCTATGTTTGTAGGTGTGTGTGTGTTTGTCCGAGTGTGTGTTAATGCAGTTATTCCCCTGTTTCACACGTTTGCCAGCTTGTGAGCAAACTCGGTCTAACCTCTCAGCACTCTTTATTTCATGGAACTTTTCTTTGAGCAACCATTTCCAGTTTTAATTGATTATTGCGATCAAGAAATGACAGTGCTTTAACAATTGATTTCAGTATAAAATATCAATACATTTTTCAAATTATTGGACTTATATCTAATATTTTAATTAATACAAGTGATACAAAAGATCCTTCTCTTCTCTATTGTGTGTAAATGTCCCGTGTAAGAGGACCAACAGTTTGTTTTGGGCAACTGGGAAATGCTGATTGACCTAATTTTGATCGGGATCAGATGAAATTGCGAGCAACAAATTTTTTTCAGTTGTCTGGATGAGCGTTGCAATCAGCATGGCCAATATAAATTAGATTTTTTTTATGGAATAAGTCATTTTGAAATAAGTAAATAAAATGTGTATGAAATAAAATACTGTTATGTGTTGCAGGAGGTTCTCTGGATGTTTACAAAAGAATACCAGAGCACGTGCTGGGGAGGATCGCAGTGGCCGTAAGTTTTCATGAAAGCCTCCATATTGGTAGTTTGAAAGGCCTTTGAATGAAGAAGTGTGTTCTTGAGTTTTGATTTAAGTGCATTGGGGCGGGATCCATGTGAGTCCCAGTTTTAAATGTGACCTGTTATTCGTTTGTCGGATACAGAACCGGTCTGAAGAGTATTTTACTCATTTATCCTCCTGTCTTTCCCCTTTCTCCATCTCTTTCTACTCTGTCAAAAACTAGCAGTTTGATAGAAATGGCCTTGATGTTGATAAATGTCTCTCTTTTTTCCACACTCATTACCCTTCTCCTGTCTCCACCTCCTCTTCTCTGCCCCCCCTCCTCCTTTAACTTCTTCCGTAATCAAACAATGACAGCTATTTAGTCAGTGTTAATTCTAATTCACAGCTTTTCCTCCTTTCCACTGTCACAGTTGTTAATTATCACAGAAGGAAAAGCACCCAAGAGGGTGTGAGTGAAGCTGCAGAGTGCAGTTGTTGCACTCACACCACCAGCGTTTGAGGCAGCAGGACTTCAGAGAGCTTTTGTGCTTTCTTAATTTACCACAGAGGTTGTCGCGCATTAGAGATGGATGACAGGAGGCGTGAGGCTGGAATCTAGAAGCTCTCACAGCCCATACATGAAAAAGACTTTACACATTGGCAAATGAGTAATACTTATTAAACAAAAACAAAATGATTATATGGCTTTTGTATGAATCTAGCTTGGTTGTTCAAGTCACATGAGTGTAATTCACTTGCAAGGGATGCACAAAAGAAAGAAATGTCTCTCACCAGTGTGTGTTTTACCCCCCTGTGTCTCCTGCTGCCATTGAAGACGTTACACTTCCAAGGAGGGGCAGCAAGGAGGAACAAAGATTGACCGGCAAATTGAGATCAACTCAGTTCTCCTTTTTTTCCAACACAGTTTGATACTTGAGTCTGCACAGTGCAGCCGACATGCCTAAACTCGTCAATTTCAGGATCTTTTTTTTCCCTGTTGTTGAGAGGGACACATAGCTGAATACCTCTACTTTAGTCAGATTGTCCTGGGTTAAGTGAGTAGAGTTTATTAAGTAGAGGTGTTATTGGTAGTGTTAATTATCATCTTCAAACTAGAGAGCAGTCAGTCTGGTCAGAGGAAGACAAAATCATGCATCACGGCAGTAATGCTATACCAATTCTTGATGTTTTTTTTTTATTATTATTGTCCAGAAAGAACCACAGTTCTCCTAAAAAGCCCTTTCTGTCGTAGAGCCGTCTTCAGAAGTCCTCAAAAAACACAGTTTTCAGCCAAATTCCAGATTCAAACAGCATAAGAAACTCTGCCAGAGCCAGGACACAATCCACACTGTTGCTCCTTATTGTGAGGTTTAAGAATTGGCCAGTGTCTCCTCTCCGGCGTTCAGGATTTCACAAGAAGGCTAATCGGTGGCAACACACCCTCTGGTCCTTGTTTGTGAAACGGAGAGCACCACTGCTGGTTACCAATGTGAAGGCCGCATCGATACAACATTAGAGACATGCGTGAACCACGACAGCCCGGCAGGATCCGAACCTTTCAGTATTTCAGGGGGAATCTTGTCCGAGCCCCGTGCCTCTTCAGTGACGAGTGACGGCTCGTTTGTGAGGTGTAAAACATCATTGTGATGTTTTTCCCGACCTATAAGTTAAGTTTGCGTAGTTCAACCGGAGGTAACCGCTCCGCATTAGCCCAGACAACTTACTATGAATCCGCGTGCGCTGGTTATACGTTGAATGATCGTCTACGTTTTTCTTTCATTTGTCTCTCCAGGTAGTCGAAGGCCTGACATATCTGTGGAGCCTGAAGATACTTCACAGAGGTGAGTAAGGCAGTGTTATTAAAAAAAAAGAACAGACTTGATAAAAGCTGCGGACTGCTGATGTTGCAGTTCTAACAAGCAGTTTGTCTCTGCAGATGTCAAGCCTTCCAATATGCTGGTGAACACCCGAGGACAAGTCAAGCTCTGTGACTTTGGTGTCAGCACACAGGTACACTGATTTGTTTGTGTGAGCATGAGGGTGAGAGAAGGAGAGTGAGAGAGTGAGTCGGGGAGGGGGTGAACAATGGTCTCTAGATGCATCACCACAGTCGTGTGTGTGTGTGTGTGTGTGTGTGTGTGTGCGTGTGCGGTCAACGTTTCAATCTCTGTATTCATTTTCAACTCAAAACATTGGCGCTGTCCCAAGGGTCTTCCTCTCACATTAACTTCCCCCCCCGCCTTCATTGTTCTGCATCCTCCAAAAAAATCACTTGTTATAATTATGACCCACACACACACACACACACAACGGCAAAGCCTCATTGATATGTATTCAGTAGGTGTGGGGAGAGCGTGGGTGGCAAACAATAGCCCTGTGTGTGTGTGTGTGTGTGTGTGTGTGTGTGTGTGTGTGTGCGTGTGCGCGCGCGTGTGTGTGACACAATGTGTGTTTGCAATGTAATCATCAGGGACAGACCTTCAACGTTCCCTAAAACATCAACCCTGAGGACTCTGTCTCTCTTTCAACACACACACACACACACACACACACACACACACACACACACACACACACCACATCCTTTCTGAGGCAAATTGTTATTCATTTTTAACCTCTACTTTCTTGGAAGCTCCAAGGTGAATTTTAGACCTTGCATGTACAACACTGGCAGCATTGACTTGTCCTCTGTCTTTTTTAACTCTATTTTTCAGTTTATCTCTCTTTCACACATACACACTCCCCCTCCCCCTAAACATTGTAGGGCATGCTAAAGAGAAGGAGGAAAAAAAAACACAGCCATGTGGGAACAGACACTCATTATCACAGTCCTGTCATTGATGGCATGTGCCATTGTTTATACACACACACACATACAGACACATGCACACACACACACACACACACTAATGTCTCCTTGTCTTACTCCTGTTCCCTTGTGTGAGGGTAGAGAGAAGCCTAAAATATCAACCTGACATGTCAATAAATTCAGATAATGTAATTTAGGTCCATGATCCATCTTTTTGTTCATGTCCTAATCGAGGACGATGGAGTAAAGCCTTTTAAAAGTTATTTATTAGGGTTAAGGTAAATCATTGTTAGTTGAATACTCTGCATTTACATTGATGTGCAGCATAATTGTTTTACTCATTCTCTGTTAATCCAATTCTGTTGCAGTTGGTGAACTCTATTGCCAAAACCTACGTGGGAACTAACGCGTACATGGCGGTGAGTGACCTTTTGAGTTCAGTTTCTTGTAAAAAGTCATTTCAAATTGGACGTGAAGATATGTTTTAGCACTGGAATCAGAGCCTCTAAACTCCTTTCTTATCATTTTTTATATTGTTTTTTGTTTGCTCCACAGCCAGAAAGGATATCAGGAGAGCAGTACGGTATCCACGCAGACGTCTGGAGTGTGGGAATCTCTTTCATGGAGGTGTGACAAAGTATTCAAGGCTTTACACTATTTAGCCAGCATTTAAAAAAAAAAGTGTGGGAAATTTATGAAGGGAACACGAAATTCGAGCAAAAGTGGTTCATTTACATTTTCCGTACTATGTATTGAGGCTGTTTCTCATTGAGTAGAGTAAGATGCATTTGTGTGTATCAGTATCTCTGCTTGACTGACACCCTGCGTTTTCAAATAACGTTTTAATTTCAGCATATCGTTCCCCGGTCTCTTGTCCTCCCACTGACACTATTGATTCTCCATCTGTTTCTGTCCACGGCTCTCCCGCTGCAGTATTACAAATTATTTGGGCTTCTGCCTCGCCTTTTGTTTGTCAATAATATTTCAAAAATATTACAATTGTAACAGTAATGGATGAGTTCAGAGGAAAGGAGCCATGTCAAACTATTGACATGATCTCTGTGTGATAAAGATGGAGTTGTCTGGCAGTGGACGCCCTGTCCTCTTTATTTCTAGCTGTGGATGTGTGCATTAAGCTAAATGAAATGGTTTCCAGTCCCACTCAATTGGGATTGATCCTCAGCCTACGAGTTGGTCAATTTATGTTCAAGGAAAGACTGTGAGCGTTTTGATCTTTTGATAACGTAATGTTGCCAATAAGCTGCCCTTGACCAAGATGAAAAATGCCCACCCCGAGTGCATTGATAAACGTCACGAGAGAGCTGTCACCCAACCCCCTCAGCCAAAATAACACACATTACATACAAACGTCCCACAATCCCGCCCTGCTTCTCTTTATCCCTATTTTGTTCTCCGCAGGTGGTAATCGTGGGGGGGTTATTAACTAATAGCTGATGTTGTTTGATGAGGAAGTGTTATCAGCAGGTGGGCACTAAGCTTACCTCAAAGACAGAAAGTCTCAAGTTCTGCATGCTTCAGTGGCTTTAGCAGAATGTTCTTCCTGTGTCTTGAATGCTGCCATTAAGACAATGGCAATGGAAAGGCATGCATATATTAATGCATGTGTACTCGCACCCATTCAGAATCTGTCAGGAGGATGGGTAAAATATGAGGCACAGCCTAAAATTAGAATTCAAAGTTACAACATTTGTTCATTTTACATTGTATTTTACATTGTAAACTGAAGAATGTAAGCATTATGCATGGAGAGTCTGTTTGGTTGTGTTGCATTAGTTTGCAGATATTTGCACGGGCCCGGTAATGACTCCACCCTTTCCCAGATGTTTTTTATGATATTAAAATGTCTCATGAACAGTATGAGAATATGCTGCAGCACTTATTGTTTCTTTCTTCTTTCCACAGTTGGCGCTGGACATGTTCCCCTACCCACAGGTGAGTTATTGTCAGCGTTTCATTTATTTGTATATGAGGCGAAATATTTGATTAATCTCTCTATAAAAACTTTTAAAAGGTATTTTACTGTGATGATTCATGTTGCAAGAACATTTATTAGTTTGTTTCCAGTAGTAACTATGTCCTCAGTGGTTCAACAAAAAATATTATCTGACAATTTTGAGAGGCAATAATTATCTTTACAATCCCAGAATGAGACTTGGAGGTCTGTTGACCTCATAAAATCATCTTCTCTGATCTGTATTACTTTCAACAACTTTAAATGTATGAATCTGCTGTTTCCGTTCTGTTTTTTTTCCTCTCCTCATTACACTAAGTTAAAATCCTGCTCAAATGTAATTGCCGACCTCCGAAGTGACTTCGCAATCCCATCAAGTCTTAATTAGCTCT
>NW_027175820.1:21378816-21408816 GCF_023055335.1 Clinocottus analis
AAACAATGTTTGCTGTAATTGTTCAGCACCTTATGACAAACCGGTTTATACTTTCCATGGGAAGTTGTTCTTCTTTAAGTAATTATTAGTGCATTAAGCGTCACTTGTAGGCTTTAGATTAGTTTACAAATGATCTGAAAAAACATTGAGCTTTCCTTCTCAATCTTAGGTATGTCAAGCTTCACCACGTCTCTCACTATCGTCCCCAACACATATTTAATAATGCACAATAGCTGCATAACCTACTATACTGCTTCCCTGTCGAGCTGATTATTAAGACGTTATTTTTAGTATGTATTTTTACATTGGTGAAGCTAATTATATTGCAATCAAACAGGTAAGCGTGAGGCTAAATAGGCTTTTCAGTTTGGGGGAAATCAGAGAAGAACAACATTTATCCCCAACTAACAGAGTGACTTTAATTGTTGAATTAATAGTAAAGAGAAGAACAAAGAATATGACCTCTGACCTTTCCCCCATTTGTTATAGTGATAATAAATGGGAGATAATAATCATCTCCATGTAGCCCGAGTCTGCTCCCGTAACCAAAACATACATGTTCTGATCACAAAGGAAGCCTTTTGTATAAGTGTTCAGATTATTTACCTTTGAAGAAATGTCTTTGAAATTCTTGAAGGGGGAACTATGCATCTGATCTTTTAGACGTGTTTATTGAATGGCTCTTAAAAGGAACAAATCATTTAATATCCCCAAATTGTGACTTCTTATTATAACTGCGACACTTAAAAAAAAAAGGAAAATCTGGATATGGCTCACAAATCATCAGGGAGCTTGTATCAAGCTAATGTTCTACACAACTACCTTGTCGTTAGTGAAACACACAGTTGATGCAGTCCTGCAGGACGTGGGTCCCTTCTCACCTTCTGCAACAAACACAACAGCCTTGCTTGTCGAACGTACATTTGTTTGCTATTCTCAGACCAGCTATCAGAGGAAAATGTGAAGAAATTAATTATTGGAAAGCCTTTAAGTGTAAATGTCATATTAATTAAGCAATGCTTGGCCTCAGGACAAACACGCAGAAAAGAATATGTCTCCCAGATAATCAGCCCGCAGTGATGAGACTGTTCAGAGGAGAAGATAAGGAGGCCTTTTAAAAGCTCTCGTTTTGATATGTGGTCAAGCTACCTCGTACAAGAAGAATAAGTGCTCAATTATGCTTGAATAAGTTAGTCTCCCACTATCCAATTTCAACCCCTGGAGCAGCACGCAATTTTGTCCTAGTAATTATTTCTGAACAAATTCGTTTTCCATAGTTGCCTTTAATGTGTCTGAATCAGGCAAAACTGGATATAGAGGCAGTTTAGGAGTCTCTTGGTATTTGCAGAGTGTGGAAACCTGTATTTAATTGAGTGAATCAATAAGTGCTCTAATGCACTGTCAAAAGATCCAGAGAAATGAGCAATTTATTTACCAAACATTCTCAGACATTTAGCTGAGCCGAGTTTTCAGGGCTTTTATAATTTAGTCTATATGGTGGAGGTATAAATGTAGGTTTTCAGAAATTAAAACTGATTGTTCTAATGAATTCAGCCCCCCGGGGGGTTTCACGCAGGAAAAACTAAATGTTTTTTTGTAGATTTGCTGCAGTGTCAGTGACATTTTAAGACAGTATCTCACATCTTCAGTGTCGAAGATCTTCCCGTTGAAAAGTTCCTGTTTGAGCTCATATTCTTTTCCTGTCATATGTTTTGATTTTAAGTGGCCACAGAACGTGCATTTCATAAGTCAAATACATATAAGATGTGTATTTCTACATCTTGTTTCCTGTGATCTCCAAGCCCAACACTAGTAGTTATCTGGGGTTATTTTTGTCTGCACCTTTTTAAAGATGTCCTCTCAAATCACTTTTTTTTTTCCCTCTCTCCTGGCAACCGTCTTGCCATCATTACGCAGGTAACTTACCGTGTCCTGGCCAGTTTATTGTCAGTGCTGTACCTGAGAAATCGACACATTGAGCACGCTCATTACAAAGCTTGCTGTTTGTAACAGTTATCCCAGCACATCTCGATAACCTGGAGGGTATGAATAAAGTACTACTCTGAAAATTAGCATTAGTGGATCTTTTACCCCCATTCTCCACAAATGAGAAGAAGGCCATTAACATTTGTGTGTTTTCATTATGTAAATGGTGTTAACGCATACTCACAAATTGCCAACAGGAAAGCAATAATTTTCCCCTAGTGATCATAATGTGTCCAAGTGCAACGTCTTGATTATGACACGCTAATTACATATTGCCTCGTCCCCTCTTCTCTGTCTTGTCCTACAGATTCAGAAAAATCAAGGATCTTTAATGGTAAGTTTTATTGCTTTACAATAGGAATAAAGAAAATGGAGGTTTCCCCACTCTATAGTCTGTTACTCTTGGTTGAATCTCTCATTTGGAAGAAAACCCCCACTAAAATTGCATTTTTTTGTTGTTGCAGTGAAATATTAGATTGTGGATAAACTGCTAGTATTACATTAGGTGCCATTATGGAATAATAAAAACATGCAGGAGCTGAAGGATTGCTTTGCCTGAGCTCGCTGCATTTGATTAATCTAAGTAGATACTTCTTTTTTTTATCACACTATTGATTTTCCCTATTGCCAAGAAATCCCATGTAGGCTGACATGTTTTTTTCATCTCCCTGTGTCTCTCCTCTTCCAGCCTCTCCAGTTACTGCAATGCATCGTTGATGAGGTGAGTCGCCGTCTTATGTGCTTTTGCATCTAAAGTCAGTCCTAATGGCCCGGAAAGCTTATATTTTGTTTCCTAATGAAGCAAACCACTCAGGCGGCTTTGCTCCCCATTCACTCAACCCTTCACCCTATGCAACTGCCTCAGGCAATACACATATGCACACGCACATTACTGTAGAGGTTGGACCTGTCATGAGTGACACACACACATATACAGCAACAAAGCAGTGTACTAGAGCCAATACCGAAGCATTTGTTTAAACAGGACTATTCACTAAAGGGAATACGCAAAAATAACTAAGATCAACAGACAAAACCGCGACCAATACAGAAGGTCGAAATTCTTAAGCTGTGTTTTGAAACAAAATATCACTTTTCTTTTTCTTTCTTAAAATATAATCTGCCGTTTATCTTTTATTCAATGTCTTCCACTTTACAACGATTTCACAATGTGCTTGTAATTCATTGTAACATAAAAAAGAAACAGCAAAACAAAGAAACAGACAAAAGTATATGATGAAATGAGTTTTAGGGGATGTCGGCCGTCTTTATGACCCTCTCTATGACGACTTTACCTCGATTACATCTGATTCTGAAACGCTCTCATGTCCCCTCTCACAAAAAAACAAACATAAATACACACAGTTTTTGATGTCTTGATGCATGGACAAGTTCTTTTATTATGTCAGTGTACATGAATGTGTGAACTCCCACTGCCTTTTCCTCAAAAGCAGCAATCGCAACCTTTCCATCCTCTCTCTCGCTCTCCTTTTGTTTGAGTTCTTTGCTGACGTGCACTAATAGAAGAAATGCCACAACAGCTCCGCAGCCTAAACCAGCCTCCCAAACCTCCTCACCAGCTATATCGCACATTCAACATACAATGTCACTTGCCCTTAACTGCCTATGGCTTTAGCCGTAATTAATAATTAAATGCTTTTGGTTGTAATGGATTGACCTCGGCTGAACTGTTCATTAGTCAGCTAGACAGAGGCATCACTCAAAACTATTTTTCCTGTGCCTTGTCCTGTTCCTCCCCTTGAGGCGAGAGAACATTTATGTTGTCCCCGGCGAGCCAGCACTACCTTACTGTCCTGGGTAATGCAGCGCTTTGCAGGAAGGGAAGAGAGCATAAGCACTCTTTAGAAAGATGAAGTCGCTCCGATGGACTTTAAAGGTTGAAGACGGCACTAGAGTTAGTGTGTATGCACAGCTAAATGTGCAGTAGACGACCCAGAGAAGTTCAGAACTTCTTTAAAGGTAGACGCAGAAACCTTGTTTTTCATGCACTGGTCAATTTTTAGTTTTTAGACCGTATTACTTCCATAACAGGTCTTCCTTTTAGACTCATGAAAAGAAATCCTCCAAAATACACTGATGTGTTTCTTTTAATTCCGTTTGCCTATTTGTGTCTGTCGAAGTACATCCCGATCTCTGCTCCCTGTTGACGAATGCCCAGCCTGCTGTCACAAACCCAGGTGTTACATTTGACAGTGACCTTTGATTTGAACAAAGTTGATCAGGCTTTTACAATCATGTTTTTACCAACTGTGTAGCATCTAAAAGAAACACCTGATCTCAAGGTCATTCATGCTTTTTTCCCCATCTTGGTTATATTATTGTTATTTTTTGTATTCAGCTTTTAGCCAAAGAACTCTCTCGCACCTTCAGCTGGGACGAAACAAAAACAGTTTAATATCTTTATAGTACAACGTGTAAAATTTAAAGGCATTGTAAACTGTCCCTGATAACATGGCGTATTTAATTTAAAGCGAAGATATTTTTAATTGAGCGACACACACCTAACTTTAACATCGTGGCAGATGTGATAAGTTATACCTGAGTCATTAACATTTAGTAAGTATTGCCTATTAGTACATATTGTGGATGTGATCCAAATACCTTTTTCTTTGGCTGTGATGCTTTGATATTGTGTGTGACTTATCCACTGGTGATTTGAAAGTTGCTTTAATGGCTGAATGAGTAATAGGCTTCTGTGAGTGGATCATTAATATGATTGTAGCTAGAGGTATGTGTGTGGAGGAGAAGGGGGGGTGTACCAATCTGCCTCTTTTCTCCTTTCTTTTCCTATCACACACAAACACACAGTGAGGCATGGCTGAGAATAAAGATCACATAACGATTTGAGTCTCCTGAACCTAAAAATACAGATAGATAAGGAGATAATAAGATGTGAATTTCAAATGTAAAGGTCGCAACACAGAGGAACAAAGATTCTAAAATATGTTTTGTGGCAAGTGAGTGACCTTGAAAATCATGACCTCATTACAAAAGAAATTGTCAAAGTGGTTGCAAGTCACAGCTTACCAGATAGATGGACATTTATAAGTTACAAATACACATTTTCTCCCTTAACAAGCAGTATCAAGCCATATTACAAGTTAAAAAGTAATATTGCTTTTTAGAAACCGTGGCCTTATGTGACACCATTCACCAGTTGTATATTTTTCTACAATTCAATTATGATGAGCTTTGCAATGTGGCTACAACATCACGATAGATGACATTTCATATCTCATGATATCACTACGCATGTCTGCAATCGGGACCGGGTTGTGGCAAAGTTGACAGACAGTTTTCGCATGTTGTGACCTCTCCATGATGGTGAAACAGCGGTTCGCTCCCACGTGCACGGACCTGAATGAAAAAGCGTCAACAAACTGACGTAAATATTGCTGGAATGCATTTAAGACAAATTCAAAGAAAAATATAAATGCTCGACATTTCTAGAATGTTTTTATAGATATAATCGCCCTAACACCTAACCTCATGGTTGTTCAATTTCAATGAATTCATCTCGTGCCTCTTTTGAAAGATGTGTTGGTATCAGTGTATGGCAGGGAAGAAAAATGTCTTGAACAAGAAGTTCCCTGTAGTTGTTCCCACCATCTGTCCGCTGTCCACCCTCATTAATGTGCCATTAATGTGTGCTGAATAGCAAGTGGCTCCACTAATAAAGAACTCCCACTTTATTTTCAAGTCTGTAATTACTGATCTAATTTTGCCTAATAATTGCTTCATGGCAATGACATGTATATTTACTTGTACCCTTGTACCCTCGTAGTGTGTGTTCTGTCTCATAGTGGAGCGCACTGACAACCAGAGGAATAATTCGCACAGACAAGCCACTTTCATCAGCCTGCTTGTCTTTTGTGCCATCGCCTGCTGCCACATCAAAGCTTTAGCGTTGTTCCTCTCTGCTGGAGACATGAATACATGCATAAGTGTGTGTTTGTGCCTGCGAAAAAAAGGTGCATGCAAATATGCGGGGGAAAGTGCCGAGAGAGATTTTGTATCGGATACAGAGCTTACACAACACGTAAATGAGTTTGTGTAGGCAACACTTTACGGAATACTGTGGGTCCAGTTGATCCGTGTGTGCGTGTGTGTGTGTGTGTGTGCGTGTGTACACCATAGTACAGTGGCTGCAAATTGTTTGGTACTCTCCCTCTAAACGGAGTGTACACTCAGGCTTGTGGTGTGCATTGCTCAAGGGCATTTGTTTGTGTACGCCTGTGTGTATGTGTGTGTGTGTGCATGCGCTATGATATATTGCTCATCCAAGCGGCGGCAGCACTGTGAAGTGCAGTGAGATTAGAAGGGAACCCATTCCTTTGTTAATTTAAATGGGTTCATGCATCATGCTTTGCGGGAGCCTGCCGATCAGAGCATTAAGGAATAGCGAACACTGCCCAGAGGTGTTTTTAATGGCACAGCGGGGCTTCGGATGTAAAGAGGTTTAATTCCCCGCATTTGAATAAACGCCTGGTTGTGGACCCAGGCCTTATGATTTTTGTGCATATCTGAGTACTTTGTGTATCTTTGTTCATATCATTGGATGTCACTGCGGTGCATATTGTAAATCTTGTAGGACTTAACGCCTACTCTTTTCTGGTCAACTTAGTCTTGATATTGTCTGATATTGTATCCCAGATAACATTGGTCTGGTGCACATGCTCTGTGTCAGGATGCAGGATGCTACATTTCAGCAATTATCAAGTATTGGAAGATTTTTAAAAGAAGAAAATGCTCATCTGGGCTTTTCACACACAATTTCATTTGCTGCTCTCTTCCGAAGTTCAATGGCATTGAGAAGAGGAGGAAGAAGAAGAAAAAAAGAGAATACAGGTGTTAATTTGATACTGCTTCTGCTACGCAGTGGTCCGATTTCTCTCTCCAAGGACATTAAGAGTAAAATAAGTAAATATTAACAACCGGCAAAAAGAAAGAAGCACAGTGAGACTAGGGGAATGGATGGAGTGATGAGGTGAAGGGCAGTAATGGAGGGGCAGTCTGGCCCAGCTGTTCTACATGACACGGTTCAAAGACCCTCCATTGACGACATGTCACAAGCCTGACACACACACACACACACACACACACACACACACACGCTTATTCATATTGTTAATTTGGCAGCAATATTTAGTCGTTCTGAGATGAAAAGTCCAAGTGAGTTTTAGACAAATATGGTCTCTTTTTAGTCTTTCGTTGTTAAAGATGAACATTTTAGTAGTTTGAACAGTTTGGTTTTGGCTTCTGTTGACATAATGGATGGAAAAAAAAAAAAAAAAAAAATATATATATATATATATATATATATATATATATATATATATATATATATATATATATATATATATATATACTGCCTTTTTTTTAAGCAGGAAAGGTTGTGCTGTAAAATACATGAATTGTTCACAGTAAAATAGATAGTTAATCGTATCGTTTGAGAATTTGAGAATTCTTTACGCTTTTCTCCTAGCGACATTTCACACTTACTTTCTCTCTTCACAGCTTTGTAAAATGGATCCAAACAACCGCCATTTTCCTATCGTACCAAACCTTGTCGTTGCGTCACGTTTTCTCCCCCGCGACCTCTCACTTTAGCCAAACTCTGAAAACATACCGTCTGCCAGTGAGTCGCTCCACAACTGTTAGTGCAACAGAGGGAATATAAGGATGCAAAAAAAAAATAGCATGATTGTTTGCAACAACAAAAAAAGGTGTATTAATTATTTTGGTGCGTCTTGCAAATCTCAATGAAGTACTGTTCAGTGGTGGTGGTAGAAACCCAAACCACGACAGCTTTAACACACAGCAGTGTCTTTTACATTTGAACTTTCACCTTTTGAATCGTCGGCTTTGTTGATTGGTTGACCCAACGGGACCAACGTTGTCACCCAGCAGGTGTTGCACATTAACTTCACTGCCAATCACCACTCAATGCCTGAATGCAGAGGAGAGCGAGAGGAGAGCGTAGCCTTGAAGGTCCAACACTCAAGTGTTTGCACAAGAAAGATACTTCACTCTGAACTTCCCTGAATCCAGGCTCTTCAACATGATATACTCTTTGAACAGTATCTTGTGTTAGCATTTGTTTAATTGGTGTTGATCTTATTAAACTCTTGCGTCTTTTTTTTTATTTATACACACTAGAAATTGTTGGAAAATCTTGCTGTAGTTTTTTGGCAGAACCAGTTTGTACCTCTTATGCTGTTACTCTGTGTGTATGTGTTAATTTATTTATAGTTTTCTTTCTCTTGTGGGAAAAATATGGTCAATTTTTTCTTCTTCATCTAACTAATCAAGTGTATTTCGGAGCATTAGTCTTAGATCATAAGTCCTCTGAACCGTTTCCCCAAGAGAACAATAAGAAAAGTTCTCACCCCAACAGTTTATGATCATTTAGATTTGTAAAGCCCTACCAATTCAGCTTTTTATCGAGGTTTAAACTCGATACTGATTTTGATTCAAAGTTAAAAATTAAACTGTTTTATTATACCATTGTTTGTTTATATTGCATAACACAGGTAGGATTGCATTTGAATTGGGTTTAATATTTTCCAACGGAATTAATCTAAACTATGGCTAACCTCAATCTTCGTTCCTATCCCTGTAATTGTTTTAATTTAAGTCACATATAGTTAAGATTTAGGATCCTTTAGTTAGTGCAGAGAGTTGTCCCAGTATATCTGGGATATATTACTTCATCCCAGTATAAAATCATACTTAAATATTTCTGTTCTTCTCCACAGGATCCTCCAGTGCTTCCTGTCGGCCAGTTCAGTGAGAAGTTTGTTCACTTCATCACTCAGTGGTGAGTCATTCCTGTTTAAAATGCTTTGTTTCTGGAAGGACGGACACCGACATTATTTTTATTTAACCCCCTCAGATTTGAAAAGG
The DNA here is from genome assembly GCF_023055335.1 of Clinocottus analis. Classification (NCBI taxonomy): domain Eukaryota; kingdom Metazoa; phylum Chordata; class Actinopteri; order Perciformes; family Cottidae; genus Clinocottus; species Clinocottus analis. The sequence continues at coordinate 21,387,730 of NW_027175820.1, forward strand.
CATCGCGTCTGTTTGCAATGGCTGTTGACTGCGCAGTGCGTTTGTTTGTGATTGTAGTTCATAATAGCGTAATGTGTGTGGCGCAGTCGGACACCTGAGCCCCACAGAGCCCGACTGAAAAATTACAAAGAGCACATTCGACGTAGGCGCACAAAATGATGTTCGGTGAATCAAAGGTACAATGGTAATACAATGGCATTAAAGTGCGTTAATGCACTGTGGTTATAATGGTTTTAACTATGATACCCAGTGCTGCTGATACTGAATAAAAAGCCAAGGAATGATTGGTTTATCTCATGTAACAGGACAAAGACAGTGTTTACCCTGTGCTTGCCTCCAATTCATTAGCCTCTCGTAACCTTTACAGTTGCACACACATCGACACACACACACACCCAAACCACATGCAAACTGCGCGCGCGTGTGTGTATGTGTGTGTGTGTGTGTTTACCATCTGTTGTTTATCCCCATGCCTGCTTTATTTACTCAAACAGGGCACCTCTCTCTCTCTCAGGACAGACTGAGGTACCTGCCCTGGTGCAGGTCTGGCATTATCTTCTCACAGGCTATTCTTAGCGGGCCGTGGCCCAATCTGTGTGATACACAAACCAGTTACATGGTGAACCGCACACAGGTCCCTGCACTAATTCCCTTTTGTACATACTCATAGAAACACACACACACACACACATCCACTGAATGAATGCGGCAACTGCTTCAATTTTAGTTTTTCTAAATTATCAGAAATATTAATTAAAATATGAATGAAATGATTCTTTTTGAACTACATGTGCTGTGTTGTTAGATGTTACTCTGTGGTCTTTATTGTTTGTCAAGCCCTCTCTTTCAGTTCATTCTGTGCCACGTACGGCTCCTCTTGAATAGTCATTCATAAATGAAAATGATGCTGGTGGAAAAAGAAGAAGAAGAAAAAAGCGTCTTTTACACATTTACAAACACAGTTTGAATAGTGTTTTGATTCACACTGCTTGTATCGTTTTTTCAGTATGCGGCGGCAACCCAAAGAAAGGCCTACCCCTAATAACCTTATGGTAAGTTAAAACAAGACTTTCATTAAATAGTCTCAAGGACCACAACACATAAGCATAGAGACGGTGGTTATATTCATGCATTCCAACAGAAATTCAATTAAACATCATTCTATTATTTGTGTCGCTTTTGAAATATACAATTGTATTGTTTTGCAATGATTGAGGTGTTTTGGGTCAAGGACCCTCAAAGTTGTGATTGCTGTGATGTGGAAACAACAGTAATGAACTTTTTCCTCCCAATGAAAGATGTCAGAGGGAAAAACCTTGAGGTGGGACGGAGACCTACTTCAGCAATAATTAGTTGAATTCACTGCAGTGGTTTCCCCCTGAATTAATCAAGCCTAGCTGTTGTGCAAAAGTTAAATCATTTTAGTTTTTCAAAATTAACTTTGACTTCAAAATGAACATTTGAGCGAGGGGAAATTAATTGTGTCTTTGTGCATGAAAAGGTAAGAAAGCGTGCCCATGTTGACTTCATCGTTTTAACTTCTAACATAATTAATTCACAAATTCTGAAAAGTTTGATGTCACCATCGTGACCTCATGTGTCTCATCTGCAAAATTAGAGCAATGTAGAGGCAAGTGCTGTTTTCTTTTAATCATAAATGTCAATCACTTGTTCAGATTTCCAGTTTATGGCACACCACCTTTTTCTTTACATACATATTTTATAGCCTGCACAACATCCAGGTTACATTAAATAGTCTGTCAGTGTGTAGCTTATAAAGTATGTCCTAACTGAAATAATAACATTTCTAATCTGAATAGGAAATAACTATATATATATATATATATATATATATATATATAGATATAGATATAGATATATATAGAGATATATATATATATATCTATATATATATCTATATATATATATATATATATATATATATATATATAACTATATATATAGATATATAGATATATATCTATATATATAGTTATATATATATAACTATATATAGTTATCTATATATCTATATATATATAGTTATATATAGTTAAAGAATCCATCAATCCGTTTCCTAAGATATTATACGGTAGCAGCACAATTCATTTATATAATTTAATAGAAATGCAAACAAATTAAATAACATTTAAATATCCTAAATGCTGGATGAAGATGAATCAGCTTTTATTTGAAAATTGTATAATCGAGATTAAGAATTTTGTCGTACATGAGCGTGAGAATGCACATAAAGACGACTGAGAGCATTACAACACATTTAAATAACATAATCCCAGCGATAACGAATCAAACTCTGTACAAAAGGTCTTCATAACGTACTGTATGTGACGAAGCCTCAACCAAACATGACCGGCTCCAATGTTCACTCAGACCCAAATAAAACCCTCTGAGCAACAGATGAAGCACGCTCGGGGACAATTCTTACTGGTCTGAATATTAAATCTTTATCACATCAGGACCGAGTGAAAGATGCCACAGTGTAGATAAGGGGAGGGGGTTTAAAACGTATAGAAAGGTATTCATAACATTAAAAACATGAGTCTGTTGTACCATCTCTCACTGGCTTAATATTGTACATACATGTAGGTGTGTTTTTTTTCATGTAAATATTAAAATACCAAAGCCATAGATCATTTACGCTGCGACCCTGGAACATTAGTTTTATAAATAAGGGAGAAGACTTCACGTAGTTCCCGCTCTTTCCGTCAATGAGCGGTTCACAGGCCACGCCTCCATCCCAGCGTCGGAGGGTTTTCGCTCTGTTCTAGCGTTTGCACACAAGGCCACGGCAGTTTGCACAAACTGCCTTTTAAGAGTTGCAACACGCTGCGGTTTCTGTGTTAGGACCAAGGACAGCGACAGTTCGGTCCTCGGAGAGCGGAGGTGCGGAGGGCTGTGTTGTGGGGCTGGAGGGTGTAAATGCAGAGCTGCTAACAGATTGTGTGTTCGTAGTCTCACACCAGAAAAGGAGGAGTAAAGGGAAATGTTGTCTAGACACTCACTGGGAATTCTGGCCTCCAGACAGAAGTGGCTCTCTGGAAGGAGAGACCACGCACTGTCACTTTCAGGGAAGTTAGACTTGTGATCGTGTTGAGCGGCTCGATTTTTTTTTTTTTATTCGACCCCTTTGACTCGTATTGTTAATACTTGTGTGTCCTCGTCTCTCCATATTCTGGAGATGTTGTGTTTTTAGTTTGAGTGACAGCTCAGATCAACATCCTCTGCTCTCTTTGTCTTTTCCCGCTTTGCGTATCTTTTCAAGTGCTTTTGTTTTTAAAGAGAGACAGAAGTGTCTCGTTGTGGTTCCTTGCGTCCTTCATGACTTGCTTTCACAACCAAAAGCTTCATTCCAACACAAAGTAGTGCAAGGGCATGATGGGTCACACCGATATTCTGATATTTATCAGACAATATCAGTCCTCCACTGATGAATTCATCCCAAACTGATCGGTGTGTGCTGGATGGAGCACACACCGCTTCTCCTCCTATTTTGTTTCTTTAAATGCTTTGTTTTTCATCCCCCCTGTCAATGTTTCCTTTTTCTCACTTTCTCCCTCCTCTGCCCCACTTCCTTCAAAATCACTGTGGTCCCTGTGCTCTTTTTCTTTTTTTTAAATGTCTACAGTTCTCTCTCTCTCTTCTACTCACTTTCTCTCCATCCCTCTCGCCTTTCCTTTACCTATATTTCCGTCCTCCTGTAGGCCTTTCATTTTCCTCCTCCTGAACTGAGATATAAGGTCATGGATGCCTGCCTTTGTGGCACCAGGCTGCTGATTGTCTTTCTCGCCTCCTCCTCCTCTTTCCCTTATTCCTCCCCACCTCTCACTCCACCTCCCCATTCCCCCAGCCTCCTGAGTACATTAAAACTCTTTACCTATTCTATCTGTATGTTAATGCAGCGAGCCACCGCTCTCCTCCTCTCCTCTCCCTCTGCTTTACAGAAAGTGCTCTCCGTTTCTTTTCTCTTTTTTTTATCGCTGCAACTCATTCCTCCTTGAAGGTAATGCAGGAAAATAACACAACAGTGTAGACACTGAGCAAATAATGTTGTTTTATGTCTATACAAACTCACCTAGTAGCTCTGGTTTGCTCATCAGGTTTCAGCATGTGGTTTCTCTAATCACTGGTATCGCTTTTATTGACGTCATTATTTTCACTTGGATTTTATCCTATTAGACGTTCTTTAAAGGGCTGCTGTTTGATTGCACGCGAGCTCTTGATGGGTTCTGTCCCTGAAGCTCGACACAGTGTGCGACAACCACTTGCACTGGATGCTACGTGCGTGCATACTATTAATATTTCATCCTAATCAGTTCAACTTCATCACGTCACCTGACTGCTGTGCAGTGAAAGGAAAAGCTTTTTTTTTTATGGAGTTAATGCTACGGTTTGTTCCCATCATGAAATAATCGAGAGGGAGCATGCACAGTACACAGTTGTGCTAAGAGAAAATTAAAGAAAACAGGATGAGCATTAAAGAGGTGTGTTTCCCTCATGTAATAACTATAGCGTGCCCTGCAGCAGCTGGTTTTAAACCTCAATGCAAAAATGACGTCACTTTACTACCATAAAGAATCATTTTCTCTGATAAGTGTTGTATTTTCTTTCTGCAACAATGTGAAAACCTACAGAAACTCAGGCTCAGCTACAATATCATAAGACACCAGTCTGAATACATACAATTGAGGTGCTAGATAAAACATTTGTACATTTACCAATTAGTGAAATCAGAAATCTTTTTGTTATTCATCTTTTTATTGTTGCGTAAAAACACCACAAAAAACCCCACAATATTACGATGACTAAAATCCTGGCAATTTTGGTCTTGGCTGTACCATAGCTTTAAGTGAAGTTGTATATTAAATGTTCAAGATGAAATACTGAAATGAACTTTCAAAGCAGTTGATATAAATTTGATTTGGTGAGCTCACACAAAACACAAACTACAAGAACCCCACAAACAGTGAGTGAGTGAGGACATACAATAATAATCTATTAGTTAATGAACTTTCCCACCGATGGAGTGAGTGAAATATGATCGGCCGGTCGTGGCGATCAATTGAAAACCGTCCCGGTTTCGATCGGCAGCCAATCATCAGCTTGTAATCCGATACCTGAACACCGATGGAAATGTTGAGCAGCTTTACGGCACGACTCATGACGAATAAATATCTAACGGTCTGGCTGTATCACGCTCATCAATACCTCCGCTAGCGGTTCCTTCTTTTTCTTTAGCAAAGAAGCGCATGATGAGCCATCAGAGAGGAGAGTGCGTCTGTGTTTTTCTCCCCTTATACTAATGCATCTTTCATGGTGGACACCTTATCCTGTCATCATAAGCTCATGACGTTGGTCGCTCGAGGAGACTTTCCATTGGCCCGCTCCCAGGACGTCGCCTGCAGGTATTTGGTGATGACCCATCCTGTCTGAGGTTTCTTGCTTTTGGTTCTGAACAGGCCGTCTTTCTCCCCCCTCTTCTCCTCCAATGGGAGGCCTGGTTTGTGTGCAAGAGCCTATTGACGTATTTAATTAGCTTTCGGGTAAGGAAAGACAGAAAATATAATGCTTGGTGGTAATATTATTTTGCGTATCGATGTGCTTGTTTTTGCATGTTTTCATTGTGTGTTTTGAGAGAAACAGCAAATGGAAGTGATGATCCCGCAACCGTATGTTCTTTGATTGTGATTTGATGGACATTTCATCAGCCCCCCCTCCCATCATCCCCCCGTTCCCCAGCCAGCAGCCTTCACACAGCCTTTTAGCACCCTTGTCAATGCAGCCCTCCTATTCTGCTTTTGTATTCATAGGCGCACACACACACACACACACACACACACACACACACGCACAAACACGCACACATTTCGTAGCCCCCTTTCAACTCTGGAGACACCAGATGAGCCCCACGGTTTTTCACAAAGGAAATCCCTCCTGTGTCCCTAAATCTAGTTTCGACTCACAAACGGACACACACACACACACACAGACACAGACACACACACACACAGATAGGAGCTGAATAGCGTCAAGTTTTGTCCACTTAAAGCGCCAGTAAGAAAAACACATGTGGTGTTAACAAACACGCCCTGACTAGTTAATATGAATCCATTCTATAGCCGCCATAAACCGCGCCGTCATTTAATAAATCCATTTATTATCATTCCTCCATCATGTCGGACAACGTGTGTGAGGATGCGATTGTCTTTTTTTTTACGTACTGTAGTTTTAAGATGTTTGTTTCATAGAAGCAGAGTAAGGCACGCGGTGGACGGGAGGCCACGAGGCAAAACACACCGTGCTTTTTTATTTCCTGGACATCCGCGGGATGCAGCAGATGCTCTCAGAGTATTTATTCAGGATCAAGAACTTAGCAGATCGAGCCACTCATTAAGCCGTCTTTTAACCGTATTGGAGCTCGTCTTTGTTGTCCTGGCGTTCACGTCTTTACATGGTTCAGTTAAAGCAGTTTTTTTAAGATGTTGCGTTGTGCAACACCATTTCTGAGCAGAATAAACCCCACTGTTTGTACAAATACAGACTACATTATACTTTTAGTCATCTTTATGTGTTTTTTTTTGTGGGTGACGTCTTGCATGAGTTCTAGTTATCGCGTCTCAAACTTTGGAAGCGGCTTTAACGTCTGAGGAATAGGTGTTTACATCGCTGCGATGTGCGAAAAGGATTCTCACATGCATGCTTGTGTATCATCGCTTGTCTCTTCTCCAAATCACTCTCCGCCTCCCTAAACTCTCCTGTCAGCACCTTCCCTGCCAAATGTTTTCACATTTCACCCATGGGTCTTCTTCGACATGAACCCCATTCACACGTACAGGGGACTGCAGTGTGGCACTGCTGCGCAAACCGCTGGGTCACGTCATTTTAAATGAGAGCCGTATTCAAAATTACTCTTCATGGACAGTAAAAAAAAATGAATTTCGGCACAAGAAATAATCCTTTTATGTCAAGCCAACATCCTTGAATTGACCAATTTAAGGTTTCTTTTTGTTCAGGTGCAAAAAGAAAATCAACTGTTGTGCATACTGTACATGTTAAATGGTCAGTTAATCATGGAAATCATAATTCAACCATAATTAATTGGTATCTTATGAGATTCAATAACACCGAGGATGTCGGCATATGTGTGTTTTTCCTGGTCACTGCTACCTTCCTCTGTAGGTCTGGACTACACACGTCTTCTCTAAAACACACACTTCCACACTATGAATCCCGCCGCTGCGGTGGACGTTTTGCTCTTTTGCACACTTGGTTGAGGACTAAACGAGTGATGCTGCTCTTACTCCGCTTGGCTCTCTTGTTTTACAACCCTCTTTTTTTTTCCCCTACTTCTTTCCATTCCGGTGCCTAACATTTAGTTTTGTGGCTCATTGACAGGTGGCTATCTGGAGAAAGTGCTGCCTCACTGTGCAAACAGTTCTGAAAGCAGCAGATAGATTTGAAAGTAGCATTAGTTGCTTGGACCATTAAGTTTAGAGCATTGTAAAAAAAAAAAAAAAAAAGGCCCTCCATTTCCACTGCACTCTGATTGACCAAAGTGCACAGACACACACACACACACACACACACACACACACACACACACACACACACACACGCGCGCCGTTCAAACCAACCAATGCCAGCCAGTTTCCGGGGGGAGCGAGTGATTAGCATGCAAATCTGTAAAGACCTAGTTATTCTCTCTACCTCTTCACCCTTCTCCCTGTCTATCTCACTCACACACACACACACACACACACACACACGCACACACACACAGAGACAAACACTGTTCTTCCAACACTATTCTAATGAGGTGATGACCAGCCTCTTGTTATAATTGCCTCAAACTCCTTTTAATTTCTTTTGAGCGTATTAATCATACGTAGAGTTATTTAAAATCGCATAAATTAATCTTAGATTAAACAGACCCTTCAAAGGCTTCAAACAATTAAACAGTTAGGTAGAATTTCCCCTGGGTTTAGGCCATTTCTATTTGAGCGGAGCAGTTGCAGGTGATTATCTCAGTTTGATGGCCAGACGGTGATTAATGTAACTTTGAAATGAGTCCCTCCCTCCGTCTCACCTCCGTCCACGCGCCGCGGCAGCAGACCACTCTGCATGTATAACTCTTTACTCACATGTTCCGTCTGCATTTAAGTCGCAGGTATTTTTAATTATCAGGTGGTCGTGTGCACGCACCTGTTGTGTCTGCACCAAAGACTCTTGAGCTCATCACTGATGTAACTGTACGTCTGCGGTCTCGTCGCATTCTTCTCAACCTGGGCGTCTTTTTTTGTTGGGTGGACGGGGCGCAAGAAAAACCTGAGAGGTCGTGGGAATGAAAAACAAATCTGAGTAAAAGGAGAAGCATTTCCTCTGCGATACATTATGTTCATCTCCTTGGGCTTTATCTAAATCTAATCTAAAACTCTTGATGATAAACCATAAGAAGGAGGAGCATCACGGCTGGATTGGGCTGCTCACAGACAAGCGACCTGAGACTAAAGAAGAACACATTGCTTGACAATAAACGGCCACTGAGCCAAAAAGATATCATGAGCTTGGTTACTGTGTTCTTCCAGATGTGTGCTCAGAATACACATGTTGCCACCTGCTCCTGTAAAGATCAGCGGTCTGAAATGTCCAGTCAAAGTCAGAAGTACTTGATATTTGCAGCAGATGAGATTTTGCCGGCTGCGCCACTCTGGACCACTACAGCAGTGTTTATGGTACATAAAGTCTGAGTGAGCCCGCTACCTCATTAATGCAGGGAGTTTTATCTGTTGCTATTTTTAATTTAAGTTGTAACTAAATGAGGACAATTAAGTTTAACTCTGCAAAAACAACGGCTTCGCAAAGTCCATTTAATAGCTGTTCCAGGGCTTTCCGTTGTATCACATGAATGAATGCAGTTGGAGATGTGAGAGGCTTAGATTTCCATATTTCTGAGCTCTGTATGAAAATGGTTCAACTTTTCGTCCACGTTAGCTAAAAAAGTTTGGAACACAAGGTCCATTTAGTGACTCTCCATCCCACAATACACCATGCAAAAAGTTTACTTTTGGAGGCTTTTTTCTGCTTCTCTCTCTTTCTCTGTTTAATTCCTTTTAAAACACAATTTACAGGCCCTACTTTCAGTTAGGTATCCATGCTTATATGTGTGTCGGTGGAAGGATACATTGAGTGAGAGAAAGATCAGGCCTGAACCGTGGATTCAGACAAAACAGTTCTCATTGCATGTTTTTGCATGAGTTAATGTTGTTTCTACAGCGACTTAGCACACTCACTGTAGTGTGTAAGTGTGTGTGAGAGCCACGCCCCTTCATCCGGGTCCGATTCCAGCAGTTGTCTCTGTGCTGTCAGGGTTAATTTCTGGAGCAGAGGTGAAGAGCTGTTTTTTTTTTGGAAACATCACTCAGGACTTCCTTCTTTATTTCCGTATTACGCCCTCTCTACAGAGGCAAAGAAGAATGATGGATGAGATGGGTATTCAGCACATAGGGGCACCCAGGAGCGTCCACTCCACCCGTCTCATACTGACACACACACATACACACACACACACACAAGCTCGCACTGATATGAGAGTAATTAACCTCAGACTGTGTTAACCCCAGCTGCCCATTAGAAGGACAACAGGATTGATGGGGCTCCCCCCCAGTCCTTCACAATCCTTACAGTTTTTGCAGGATTAGAGCAGGCGGGAATGTGTTCACACGTTCCTTTAAAATATATAAAACTACCCCAGACGCAACCGTGTGGGGATTGAATCATCGCCGTCAAAAGTAACGGTCGTGAGAAACGAGAAGTGAAAGAAAGTAGATCTCTGAAAGGGTTTTTTTTTTTTTTTTTTTTTCCCGATGGCACGATAACTCACAAATGTATTCACCCTTCATGTGACTTTATTTTGATGTTCGGTGCACGTTCTTCAGTTCAGCATATTTCCCAGTGTGACCGCAAATAGACGCGAAAGGATCCCAGGAGGACGAAAGTGGACCGTCACTCCCAGCGTGTCCTACTTTGTTGCTAATCTTACATTGTGTGCACTAGTTTGCGTGTTGCCGGCGGGCATTTTAACGTCGACAAAACAACACTGTGTTCACTTTGAAATCACTTCCTGCGCCACACGGACCACGTCATCGACCGGCTGGTGAACGACCTGGAGTTTGTCGTCCCTCGAAAGAGAGAGATTATCCTCGAGGAGGTGGCGGCCAAAAACCAAACATCTCCAGATGTTTGATAATTGGTCACCGCCAAGAAATTTGAGAATCGGGTCAAATTCCTGGGGTTGTGCGTTTTGGGGGCGAGGTCGCAACGTCTAATTATTAGATGGAATTCTTGAATGTCCGTTTCGGCTGTCTTGCAGCTCGAGCGGTTACTCGGTACAATGGCCGCCGCCGTGGCTCCTCATTTCTCAGAAAAGCGGAGTTAAAAAAAAAAGAGCTCCACGCTGTCGTCAGCGCGTGATCCGTACAGAGAGGCGGATTCAAACGCGTCGTGGTCGAGCTAACAACGGCGTACAGGATTAGTAAATAACGTGCGCAGTGTCTGGCCGGCTTACGGGGGAGCTGAACTCCTATCAGCAGTGACAGTCTCTTGTGGTCGAGGACAGATATCGTGGAAATCAGTGTTGACAAGTTCATTTAAACCGGGCCCGGCCGCGGCGGCGTTGATCTAATTGGACATCGAGACACCACAAATAAAAATCATGCTCAGCCCCCAGTTGAAGTGTCTCATTTACAACCTCCTCGCCTCTCACCTCTGACCCCTGTGTGACCTCTGTGACCTCTGGCTCCGGTCCGGGGAGTCCGTAGCCCCCCCCCCCCCCCCCCCCCCGGCCTCCCTCTCACCTCCCTCAGATGAGGCCGGTGATTGGGACCGTCGTCACTGAGATATCACATGTGACATCTGGGCTGCAGCAGTAACAAGTGAACACTGCCAGCGCTGAACAAACTTGATGAGCTTCCAGTCGGGCGAGGCTGAACACACGTTTGTTGGTTTTCCAGCGCTAATTTATTGGCACTGTTGACGGAGTGATTGTGATTAAGACTGTATAAAAGAATGAATATCCTCAAGTATCCTTTTTTTTTTTTAAATAGTCGACAAAGATGGTTTGTGTTACTGCCTTTTTTTTTTATTACAACGCTTATTTTACCCCCGTTATGACTCATGTAGATCGTTAAACTGCAAAGATATTTCTTTAAAATGCCCTGACAAGCCATCACTTAAGCGTTAAGCATTTAAAAGCAAATCTGTTGGACATGAATATTTAAGAGGGTTTAATGATGTACCTGTTTAGTTTATTTGTTTTTCATTATTATTTCTTGATTCGTGCTTTCGAATAATTATACAAGTAGAACTAAACCAAACGCTTCACATAAAGGGTGTCATAATGTTTGTGGCTCCAATCTGTTTGATAATAAAACATTATATTGCAGAATAGATATAAACTTTCTTTGATGGCTGTTAGAACATATTTTTTTTCCGTTTTATGAGAAAGCTCATTACTTATGTTTTTACGGCCACGTCAGTCCGTTTTCTCCTGAAGGTCAAACATAAGGAGGAAGATTAGTGATTAGCATCAAATATCAAAATGTGTATTGAAATTGTGAAATTTTATTGGAAGTTTTTCAAAATAACTTGATATATACACAATGTGCGAGTGAATCCAAACACTTGAATGAAGGTAAAAGGTCTTATTTAGTTGAGCATTTAAAGGGATAGTTCACCTCTTAAGTAGTTTTTAAAGTACTTTGGGATAGTTTGGGATCGCAGCAGCAAAACTTATTTCATCCACCTCGAAGAAAAGCCCGCTTAAAAAAACAGCAGCGTCCCTTTAAGTGCCCGCTATATTTAGAAGAGTTTCAGCGCTTTATCTTGCAGTCCGATGCCGACGGGGAACTGGCACCGTTCTCTTTGCTCTCCTCAGACTCCTTTTGACTAAAACAATCATTTTACCTCGCAGAACACAAGAGTTGCTGAATTTGAAGGGCACAGATGGAAGTGACGGCTCCGGCTCTCCTTCTCAGAAAGAGTTGTCTAGCGGCGAGTTGAAGCGCTGAAAATATTCTACATGCAGCCCACATTTAAATAGATATCGACTCTTTTTTTCTTCTTCTTTTTTCGGTGGCTAAATTCCATTTAGCCGCTGCCCTCCCGTCTGCAGAGCATTGCTTTGTTCCCGTTGTGACATTCCTGTCTGGGGACGAGCCGGCCGTTGAGAATACGCCGACTATTGAGAAATACCTCATTCGACCCCACTTCAAAACATCCAAACTGTGCCTTTTTAGACAAAGTAAAAATTAAAAAAAAAGGTCAAAGGAAATATGGTTTGGGGAATTTCAGTCTGGCAAAATTAATTGCAGTCACTGTCAACTAAAAAAGTCGACCACATGTCATGCCATTGCATTCAATTTGAAAATGTGTCATACAAGTGTGTCTTTAATGTTTAGTTCAGCTCATTGTCAGTAAAAAGCCAATCCCAGTTTTGGATTGGCTAAAACCACAAATACACATATTTTCTTTTGACGTTTTGCGTGTAGTCTATTTAAAACACATTTTCACCAAACGTCCTCCGCTACCTGTTTCTCTAAATGGAGAGCTTGACCTGCCCTGTCCTCTTTATTCCTCAGGACCATTCCTTCATCACGCAGTTTAACGACGGCAACGCCGAGGTGGTGTCCATGTGGGTCTGCCGCTGTCTGGAGGAGAGGCGAGCTCAGGGACACGTCTGACGTCCCGCCGCCGCCGCCGCCGCCGTCCGGCCAACGACGAACCAGGACGCTCCGCCCTGAACCCTTGAACACTTATCGAAGGCTTCGGGGTCACGTACGTCCATATGCACTGTACAAATGACTCCATGTACATGGACAAAAAATCACTCGATGTTACAAGCTTTATGTGAGTATTTTTTATAATTTAACAGCACTCCTTTGCCGGGACAACAAGGAGCTCACATCCTTTGAACTTTGCAATTAATCTCTGCATCACAAGAACAAAAGAACAAGTGCAGAGGGGTCTGCGCTTTCTTTTTTTTTTCCAATGCGGGTCTCCATCTGCAGCTTCGGCCTCGCGTCTTTGTCGGGAATGTGTAGACATGCAGGTCCGGTGAGCGGAGATGAATGATCCTGATTCCAAAAGGAGACGAGAAGCAACGTAAAAGCGTACGACCGCGATACGCTGGGGGACGGTCTCTCAAATAACCGTCTCGTGCTTCACTGTTGACAGCCCTCGAGTGAATGCTAAGGCCTGTGAGTAGCTGCCCATGTGTGTGCCCGTTTTTACAGTGAAGTAGTCTATTACCTCAGCAGACTTAGGTTGAAACAGCATTACTTCCCTCCCCCACAATAACTGCCATTTTTTTTTATTCCCCGACTGAAACATTTGTTCCTTAATGTTGTGAAGTCGGGACATCAAGTGGATCCAAAGCTCCGCCTCTCTCCTGCAGGAGTGTTTGAGTGAACAAGAGCCGTGATGACTTTGAAGCAGCGTTACAGAGTGCGATGAAATATCGACATGCATCTTTTCTTGCGACGCGTGTTTACCGGCCAACCGATGATATGTTCTCACTCATCGGGAGGAGCCAGGGTTTCTCTCCGTTTAAACCCGCCTTTAACGCTTCTCTTCGTTTACTCACGTTAGCACAGACACGCCTGACGTTGAATGAACAGTCGGAGAGGAGATTGTGCTGAAGCAGTTCTCCATTTTCATTCAGGGGCTATCAGGCTATTCATTAAGAAATGATGGACAAGAAGAGAAACTTAACAAACTATATCACTAATAAACCTACTCGTTTTATATTCCAAGATATTGCTTTATCCACTTACTAGTAAATCCTTAAGCACGATGTGTCACGCGCTCCAGAAAACATGCTATTTTATCTGATCTGCCAAATGAGATCAGCTGATAAAGGCGCTGCACTTAACACCAAAGACCACTGACAACCCACATGGTGAGTTGTGTGTATTTCTACACAAACATAATGGGTTAAAATGACTAAAATATTTAGACACAGTCTCGGTGTGCGGCTGCTGAAATGTGTTAAGCTCAAGTGCAATTAAAGGCCATTTCTTCTTCCACAAAGGCACAGTGAACGCTGCTCACAGAAATGTGTGTGTGTGTGTGTGTGTGTGTGTGTGTGTGTGTGTCGCTTGAAACGAATGTAACTGCAACAGAAACGACTCACAGCAGCGGTTCCTTCCTTCCTTCCTTCCTTCCTTCCTTGCTGTTCGCTCTGCTCGTGTCCTATGCAGAGAGGAGGGGACACGTGGATGGTTGGTTTCAATCGCTGGCCTTTGGGCCGTGAATCATCCGAAAAGTGAGAAGACATTTGTTGATTGGAGGACAATCAAACATCCATCGTGTCGCTCAACATGTGGGAACTCTTCACGATTTCTGCCAGTTTTATATCGTTGTTGTTGTTTTTTTAAATATTTTTTATTGTCAAGCATCTTATTCGCTGTTCATTTAGCATGTTGCTACCTGAGGAACATTTACTTTCCTGTAGGACTGACCCGACGTGAGTGTTGGTTCATCCCAAGCTGTGACGCAGCTACATATTTGATATTGGGCAAAACGTTCAAATCTCAGTTTAATCAGCTTCAATTTTAAATAATGACAAAGTGATTAAGTCTTGGATACCATGAGAGCAACCTTAAACCCATCGGCTATCAGCTTGGCAGTATGTCTGACTTCCTTTTTCATCCTTTTTCATGCATCATCTTCATATTAAGTTGGCCTTAAATGTAACTGAAGCTATAAATACTCAGCAGCTTGGTATCGGGGCCATGCTGCAAATGTTAAATGTCTTCTTGCAACTCAAATAAAACCAAAAAGTTTCTTTCTTTCTTTTTTTTTTTCCTGAACAGATGTGCTGTTTCTCAACAGCTCGGCAGTCTCTAATGGTTTGGAAATGTACTCATTAATATGCCTGTGTTTTTAAATATGAATCTGCAGTATCAGTGAAAATATTTATTATTTTTTTACTTTCTGATTGACCTGTTATTTCTCCTGTTTTTGACAAAACCACAAAACATTAAGTCAGTGATATTATTGCTGTGATATTATTGCTGTGATATTACTGGCTTATTGTAGCCTTTTCTGTAATTATCTGTGTTGCACATATTCAACCGAAATGCACAAACACAATAAAAACTATTTAAACATAATCATTTTTGTAAGTTTGACATTTTTTTCCATTTACTCAAGCTTGTTTCTCTATGTTGATTATTTAGTTTTGACACAAAACAATGAAGTTATGTTTTTTCAGTCACCTTTTTTTGTATTTCTGTTTTTGTGTTCACTTGGATAACCTTCAGGCTTCTTCTCTTCTAATCACCTATTTTCACTTTAGTATATGTAAAGACACTAAATGTGGTTCATTTTTGAATGTTGTGCTGCTGGATCACAATTGTTCCGCGATAACAAAACCAAACTGCAGCCTTGAAAGAAAGTCATAACTTTTTGATTTTAACTGTGAAGTCAAACATTTAAGAGCTTCATGACAGCAGAGTTTATTGCAGCACTGTTGTGTTCAACTATTGGGTTTTGTCTCGGTGTACCTAATAAAGTGTCACCTGAGTGTAAAGTACATACAGCCAGCTTCATGGTGTTTTTTTTATTAAAATGACGACCAGTCTTGAGCCGCCTTTCGGCCCCAACTCTTCACACGACGGTGAAAAGATGGCCGCTTCATTAATAGTTTGACATTTGCGTGCATCTTGGCGTAGAATGACCCAAACCTGCGAGCACCTGGCTGTCCGAAGGTCAATTACAATTTGCATTTCATAATTACTCGTAGTCAACCTTTTAATTAACATCCGCCTGTTTCTTGGTTATTAATGTGTGCCACTTCGACTTCATGGGTTTTTAAAACAGACGCTATGCTGGTGTCAGGTTTTACAAGGTCTAGTAAAAGTTGTCGTGTATTCTGCAGACGTTGAATACGTTTTTCTGGCTTCCAGGTTTGCCATCTTCACATTTCAGGTCCAGGCCATCAGCTGACCTCTTCACTCTGAAGGTAAATGGTTTTTTTTTTACAGAGGGCCATCAAGGTCTCGAGTTTAATTACTTAATTTAGTTTCAAATAATGTATTTCATCAACAATCTGATCCTAAGAAAACATGCAATAACAAGCATTTATTTCCCGGCTTGAATAATCAAATCTTATCTTGAAGCGTGTCCGCTCTGGGCTTCCATACAGACTCGTGGCCTTCACAGCTTCATTGTGTTACTTACCGTTCCTCGTTCTCCCGCCGGAGACCTTGCACGATGTCATTTATACCCGTTTCTGTCTGAATGCAGCCAAACATGTATTGACAAGCAGCCGGATTTATTAATTATGCAGCCGTGTGCAACCCACAGGACCCTGACACACCAGTGAGCGGCACGTAGCCCATTGACGCCGTGTCGTATCCATGTATTATCAACGTTAAAAAAGGGGCCTAAGAAAGCAGGACAACTGGTGTTTCAAAGCTCGCCTATACTTTTGTAATAAATGATTTTGCAGGAATTAATTGCCCACTATATTTGATCTTTAAATGAAAGCCGGGTTAAGAATATAATGATGTTGTGATTGAGGTTACCTGCACTGACCCAGTCGGATGCTTTACCTGCCATTTGACCCCTTTCGCACTGCAATGTAAGTCCCCAATTATTCTTCGAGGGACACCAAGGGCAGTAATAACTGTGAGCCAGAAATCTGCTCGTCCTTGTATTTCTGTGGATCCTTTTTTTTAAGTTTAGTTTTGTTCAGGACAATAATCTCCAGTGGGAATGCGAGCCGCTTCTATAGTGTGTGAACTTACTGCCACCGACATCCCAGAAAAGTGTTTCAACGTTTGAGAAAGTTTATTAAAGGTTGGAAAGTGCAGGGTCGGCTCTATCGTGCACAGTACAGCATCTGTCGAAACCCTGCGCTGAGACTCCAGCCAGGCAGCAAATCATTTTGCTTTTGTCACATTTACTGTTGTATCCTTTTAAAAAAAGAAAAAAAAACCTTGGACACCTGCTGCCGGATCAATAAGAGCGTTGTCCTAGAGTATTGACCTAAAGGCTGCTGCATGCCGCTAATGAGCGGCTCTTTACAATTCCTACCGCATTGTAAAGCTGCTTATGATGGTCTATTGACGATGAGACATGTTTGAATCAGTCTTAAACGGCGTAGACGCTGGCCAGATGACTTTGTCTGTCACCAATATTCTTTCCAAGCACCGTTAACAAGTTTTCTTTTCAACAAACCTGTTCCTTTTTGCACTTTCATGAGCAAAACCACAGCTCCTATTTGCTGTTTTTATCAGTGGCAGAGTTTGTGAAAAGGTACAATCACTTCTTTAGCAACAGAAAACTCTGAAATAGCTTCATTGTTTCACAGAGGACTGAATACTATTGATTCAAATGAGGACGACAACGCTTTTGGTAATCTAAACTAACGCTAACATTAGCATGCTAGCACGCTGGCAGTGACTAAGCCCATTCACATGTCTAGCAGGCTGAGACGTCTCACACATTACTTCACTGGAGCTAACGTCGCTACAAGCCGTCTTGTTGCGAAACAAAAGTCTGTTTTCATCTACATGTTGGAGCACTTTTCTGTCAGCAGATCATTTTTTATTTAAGAAGTGAACTTCCTCACAGCTCTGATCCCAAAACAGTGAGTGTCCCACCTGGTAAATGATGGAGTTTAAGAAGCGCTGGTCGGCCTTTTGCTCCAACAGTTTGGTTTCTCAACAACTGTTGGATGGACGTCGGTGACATTTTGTTCAGACGTTCATGGTCCTCAGCGGATGAACCGTAAAAAAGGTCGGCCACTTCTTCAGTTCAGCGAGGAAACGGTGTCGCAAAGGGCCGTGTCTACATGGTGCCTCGCCATTCGCTGTCGGTTAATTAAGGTTTGGCGCGAGCGCTAATGGTTACGATTAGCATCGGACGCCGGACAGCGAGTCTCACAAGAGTTTTTGCAAGTATTCCCAATGTGTGGGTTATTACCTAGACACGACCGTCACAAAGAGATAACCTTGTACCAAACAGACGATGCTATCTCAGACCGCTAAAGCTTCTTGTTATCATCAGCTAAACTTTGGCCACAGAACAAGGACTAGAGACTTTGACGGCCATCTTTTACACTGGAGTAGCATTGGGAGGGCGATATCTTCCTCTGCAGTGCACTGGAGGAAGAATAACATACTGTTTTAAGGTATACTGGGGGAGAAAATATAACCAACATGAGTTGTTTTTTTCAGATTCAGCATCTTTTTTTCTGGCCACACAAAAGGAATAATTTTTTTTTTTTGTTGTTTTGGATTTTTTTTTTCCTACCTTATCAAAGAGTCAAGTTGAGAGATTCACTATATTTGCAGAGCACAATTCACACATTAGTTGCTGCAGGAGGAGGTTTCCAGTATAAAATCCTTGACATCCATTGAGTAAGTCTTTCATCTTAAAGCTATTACGTCATAAAGCTAACATGATTACTTTGCCGATCAGATGGATTGAACTCGCCTGCACATTGAGCATGATCAGTCCACACTGTGACAGCTCCTGCCCGCCACAAATGATTTCTGTTGCATGTAAATTGTGGCGTCAGGTGATCTATGGCGGTGCTCCACGTGACCTATAGTGATAATATGTCTGGAATGAAAACGTGGCTGCTCCATGATCTCATCTGGCGGGCCTCTCTGCTGGATATTGACCGCGCTTTGTTTGGAGATGCGTCTTCATTTCTGCCGGTGCGGGACCTTCATATTCCCAAATTCCCACCGAGCCGCGTCTCTCGCTTTGTATCGGCCGATGACCTTTTTTTCTTTTCTTTTTTTTTTTTTTTTTTTGGTTTTCCTCCCTCGGCAGTCTGACTTGATTAGCACATCAGGCGGGACAATGAGTGGCCGGCCTGTACACAGCCATTACCCAGATCCCTTTATCAATGTCCTGTAATTAAAATGTCACCCTTTAATTTTCGAGCCATCGCTTTCCTCTCGGCGGAATCCCTCCTCCAATAAAAAGTGTAATCGAAATGCTCTTTTCACTGGAAACAAAAAGGGATACGGAGAAAGCGTTTAGCAGCGAGGGATCAATAGGCCCTTTAGTCCAAGAGGAGGATTGATTGGTCTCTAAAATGGGATTTATAGGGGTCATGGTTTTATAGGGTGCTGATACAACTGTTAATTATAAAACATTTGGCCTCAATTGCTGCTGTTATTAAACCTGTCCTGATTGAGGCGGTGCTGATTTATCTTTTTACATCATTTGACAAAAATGCAAGTGTTTGTGAAAAGTAACGTTTCAACACGATGAAACACGCGCTGATGGGAGAAAAAAATATGGTCACGCTTCAGCTGCGATCACGCGCTGGTGTTTGGATCATAAATCAGTGATCGGTGGCATTAAAACACACAGTGCTGTTGGTTGTTTTACACTTAAAGGTGTTTTTATTACACGGATACAGTTTTTTTTTTGTATCCTGTAATGGACTTTTATATTCTGGACAAAAGCCTATAACACCTGATTTCCTATTGGCTGCGTGTTTGCGTGGGACAACCACGCAAAAAGTGATGCGCCAGCCGGTTAAATAAGAGGTTTGAACTTGATCTCAAGCTGCTGAGAAAGATGTTCAATCAATAAATAAATCAACATAAGGGAGCGCAGTTATGATGCATCGTGTTCGCCACGTGAGCGCGTGTGTTGTCTGTCATAGTGGAGAGACTAAATGTGCGAGTGTGTGAAATGTGACGCAAGAAAGTTCCCATTGTACATCACCTTTCAGACTTGGAGGCAACTCAAAGTCCTTTGGCCAGCGAAGATATGCACGAGAAGACATACAACACTGAAAAAGTGGAAAATGTATTATTTAAACCGAAAATATCATTGAGCAATATATCCCAAAAATAAAAACGTTTCATTAACCAGGGGAAGAAGAGCTTCTCTCCTGTGGTTCAAATGTGTTGTCATATTTTTACATTTAAGCACAGTCTCCACTCTTCCTGTCAAAAAATGATGAAAGCTCCACTTTCTCAATAAGAAATCAAACGTTATTTCCAACAACAATAAGATACCCAAAAATAAAAAAATAAATAAAAGAAACGGAGGCATCCAGTGTCGCGTTAAATAATCCATCAGGTCTGGGTTCACCTGGTGAGCTGGGACTCTTAATGACTTCAACCTGAAGGGCATTAATGTTTCAGGTTAAAGGTTTGTTTAAACAATTGAGCGCATATCAATGAGGCCCGGGTAATTTGTATCCAACAGTAATAATAAAGAGCTCGCCTAAAATTACCGCTGAAATGTCTAATTAAAAACTCCTCGCTGCTGATGCAGCCACGTCAGCTCACGTTTCCCCCGGAATGAGCAGCGACAATGACTGCATTCAAGTCGGCGGTCTAAATAATTAAAAAGAGAGGAATAATTACAGTATAAAATTGTAATTATTGGCGGGGGCTGCAGGGGAAGCCTCTTGATGGTGAAAGAGGAGAGGATGCGCTGAGGATCGGGTTCAGCATCAATATTGCAGGGAGGTAAAACTGGCGAGCTCAGGCTGCACGGGCTGATGATGCTGCATGCGAACTTCATACGCTGGCTGTGGACACACACACACACACACACACACACACACACACACACACACACACACACACACACACACACACACACAGACTGTCTTTATCTGCTGTTGTGTCACTGCATTCATGATGAACCGTCTAAAAACGTCCTCATTGGCCACGTGTTCGGTTTCTCTTTCTGCCTTCTTTGACGTTCATATGTATTTACGTAACTTACGTGCCATTTGCAGCTTCACCCTATGTTTTTTCTACAGATTATGCACAGTCTAAATGCATCCCTGCATCAGTTTGAAGGCACGGCTGGTCTGAAACTTTCCAGGGAAACTATACTCATTGCCCCCATTATTCCTTACATCAAATACATATTATTTCAACAACAAAAACAACAACAAAAATCCACATTTGTATTGGCAAGGAATTCCATGAAACACCTAAACCAGCGACTTCCTGGTCTTTGGCACTTAGCCCTGAAACTCATCAGTTCTTATGCAGCTTTTTTAAAATATATATATTA